>NC_050177.1:19204762-19417262 GCF_008315115.2 Sander lucioperca
TAGGTTTTTGTTTGCTAAAACGAAATCATTTTTAATCACAGTTAATTTCTGTTCAAAATGTAATATAATGTGCTTGCAAAATATAATAACTCTAGTTTCTGTGTGGGCTGTCTGGAAGCTTCTGAAGGGAGGGGGCGGGGGGGTGTTTGTATTTGTTTGGCATTTGAGTTCAAATATCAGGAATCTTTGCGCAGCATTGCTTACTGCACCTTTAAATAGACAAAGAAGTTCCGGTCATTTCCGGTCAGTGCGTAACGGCCGTGCACGATTTTAGAAACACTACCCCGTCGAAATGTATGCACTACACAAGTGAGTACACATTGTACACAGTGTACTACATGTAAGTGTACTAAACAGAAGTATTTGAATTTTAACCCCTTCCTTTCTCTTAGGTGTTCGAGCAAAAAGCAACCAGTGCTCAGTGCACTGCCTGCCACAGCGCCTAACATGGACAGCACTGCTCCTGGTTCTTCTGGTGCCTTCAGCTTCCTGGTGACGCCACTGTGCCATCCTCATTTCCATGGAGGGAGCCACCAGTCTTTCGCTCCCTTATTCCCTCTGACTGCCTGCCTGCTTTGGCCTTCCCCATCCCAAAGGGGCCCCAAGGCCTGCCAAAGGGGGGTTGAGTCTGCCAAGTTATCATGCGGTTCTTCAGAGTTCATCCTTCCCTGTTTCGTTTGAGGCCCTGGACATTTGATTTGCACAGTTCTTTCCAACATCACGGTAGTGTTGTACTGTAGTGTACATTGTGCGGAAAGATTTTGTTTCATCATTTAATCACGTGTTCCTCTCATTGACTGGCATCTAACCACTTCCAGACTGCTCCTACAGCTCTGGGGCTCTACAGAGCATGAACAATTCCTTGAAAGCTGCTGTGGTAGTAATACAGGGATCAGCCGGCCTGTTTCTTTTCATTACTTATCTGCATCAATTTACCCCTTGGCTGCCTAACAAGCAATGCAGCAGAAGCTCAGTAGAGATAAGTGCATTGTTTTCTTATTCACACATTGAGGAGAAAAAAAGTTTTTTTATGGAACCAAGAATCTTACTATTTCCAGACTTGCTTTTTGTACATTGTGTTACCTTTAGAGAAAAACACAGTGGTGTGTGTCAGCTATGTCAAACTCTCTGTTTTTTGGTAGTGATTAAGCAATGCTTGGTGATACAGTTTGTTGACTGTTGGATGTATGGAGATAGGAAACAGGTTCTTACCTGTAGTGCCCGAACACATCAATAGACGAAGACAACTCTTGGTGTCAGTACAAATAAATGTGATGTATATTTTTAAATGGTTGTTGTTTGTACTTTCTAACATTTAGAAAAGTGATATTTCTGACAACACTAACAAATAGTAATTATTTTCATTATTGATCGGTCTGCTGATTGTTTTATAATGAACTGAGTCATCATTTTGTCAATACAATTTCTTCTCAAAGCCCAAGGTGACATCTTCAAATGGCTTGCTTTGTCTGACCAACAGTCCAGGATCCAAAGATAATCAATTTACGTTCAAATAAAACAAAGAAAGCATTACATTTTCCACATTTGAGAAGGGGACAATGTTTGGTATTTTTGCTTTAATTTGGAGTAATCTTATAGCCTCAATTTAGAGTGTTAATCATTGGTTTTTATATAATTTTTAGTCCTGGTGTTTATTTTTATTCTTGGTTTTATTTATTTATTTTAACATGTATTGTTTCATTGTTCTTTTTAGTCTTGCTTATTTTTTTGTAATTCATTTGTATGTCTTCTTTTTAGTTTTCATCTGAGTTTAAATTTTACTCTGTGAAGCATTTTGTGCTGCATGCTTGCAGGAAAAGTGCCATGTAAATAAAAGTGAGTTGAGTTGATAAATAGCATGATGATAATTGGATAATGAAAATCCAATTATTCAACGAATTGTCAAATCGACTTCAGCATCTAAAATCTATCCAAATTCACCATGACACTTTGGTCCTATATGTCATCGGTAATAGTTTGTTGCTGGTCTATCAGACAGTTTTGCACTTGGAGAAGCCTTTCCCAAGTGTTATGTAAAGTGTGGGTTGATTGAATTCCACACACGTGGCATCAGAGGCCACGAAACTTTCTGTGATAAAAGAACCACTGCGAGCCAAACAGGGCAGTATCATGAGTATCTCTCCCTCCTCTCAGGCTCCTCTCTCGCCTCGGCTGCAGTAAAAGCTTATCTTTTACTGGGCACAAATCCAAATGAATTTGCCTCAAGTGTAATTAATGTTAGAATGGAGATCCGTAGTCCTAAACCCTGCTTGCTTGAGCAGACCTTCTGCTTGCTTTGCCTCCAGCTCCCTGGACTCTCCATCACAGAGTCAGGCTAACCTGGCTCCCTCACTCAGGTTCAGACAAGGCTACTAGCTCAACCACAAGAGATAGGACCACACACAGCCAAACAGAGGACGAACACTGCTCCGAGCTGAATCTATCCCATGGATACTCCTCTTCTTTCAGACATTTCCGTTTTGGTTACATTCTGAGGGGGAGGATGGTGAGGTCGCTTTCCTCTTTCTAACTTGTACATCATTTCCGTCTGTAGTGCAAAGCATTAAGCTGTTTAATGTGGATGGAGGGGTTTTGCGGTGCTTTTAGCCTGTTCAATGATGCCGGCTCAAACACATACCTCCACACAAGTGCTAATGTACCGACCTTTAATTATTCATGCAGCACCTGTCTGTGTTGGTGCATCTGATTTATGATAATGGGTTATGTATCCTGCAAGGGGACCCATTTGCTTCAGAGAGCCAGAAGGTATAGTGTCAGCAATTAAAACATGAACTCCCCCTAGGTTAATGTCTCTGTGTGTGTGTGTGTGTGTGTGTGTGTGTGTGTGTGTGTGTGTGTGTGTGTGTGTGTGTGTGTGTGTGTGTGTGTGTGTGTGTGTGTGTGTGTGTGTGTGTATTCTAGTGTATTCTGCTGGAGAGCAACATAAAGTCAGTTTTACAGTTTAGATTACTCGACATGTAATTTCAAGGAAGTTGTACAGTAAAAATATATCAAGCTCTGGTTTTTGAAGCTGAGTCACTATTAGCATTGAAATGTTATTTTTAATGACTCCAATATGGTAAGGTGGTCCTATTTACTGCCAGTATCTGCTTTAAATGAATCTAATGTTTGAATACTTTGTGTTTTTAAAGGGGAAATAGTCGCATCTGCAGGGGCGGAGCCAGATGTTGTAAACATTCGGGGCTCAGCCCAAAGCTAGAGGTTGTCTTGGAGCATGCTCCATTTACAACAGCTATATGCACTATTTTTCAAGCCATGTCATAATGGAATGACTAAAAATCTGTACATCGTTTGGAAAAAACATGATAGTTGCCAAGGAAATAATCATCCTGTAGAACCTACTTCCTGTTTAGTATCTAACTGTTCTCCAACTGTCTTCATCATTCTGAAACCAGAAAACAACGAATCCTGACACCTAAAAAGAGGCAAAAAGTGTCTGATTATACTACCTTTAAGTTACATAGCATAGGTAGAGTAGGAATTTGGCATAAACAGCATTACTGATCTTAAAACCTATTTTTAGAGTTCACAGAATGAACGGCGATATTTCCCTAGTAATAGAACTTTTGCTTCGTTAATTTGCCGCTGAGGGAAAATTGAAGTTATTTAAAAACCTAAAAGATGTGGGGCTTTTGAGAAAACACACACACACACACATACAGTATAAACTAACAGCAACCCTCTCTGCTCCAGGGACACTTCAACGGGACGGACGCTTGCTTTTAGGACGACAGGAACTGCAAAGTAGAAGGTCATATGCACATGTACTTTATTTATAATCTAATGCTGTTGCAATAAATATACTTTTTTGAGTTTGCATTTGGACAAAGATGGTCTATTTAGGGCACACCATTTGCACATGCTTAGGTTATGGGAAGTTTCTCTCCTCTCTATCCTCCTCATTTTTAAACCTCAACCTTATACACCAAAATAAACCTTCAAATATGATATCCCAGAAAGTATCTGTTGATACTACTTCTGTCTTCATTCATCCACAAATGTCCTTTAGCCTTCTAAAGGTATTGAATTGTCTCGGTGGCATTGTTGCTGAAGGATTGGCTCCGTGATTGAGAGCTGAGCTGTGACTTTGCTTTTCAGGCGGGTCACAGTTTAATACTCATCCTGAAATTGCCAGAAGAGTAGGGCCCTCCAACAGACGCTTCTGCTACAGTGAGAGGTAAACTGTAATCTCATACGGTAAGAGAGACACCTGTGATTTTCTCTCTTGCATTTGATATTTCTGTTTGCACAAGAACTGACCAAAACTGTTACATCACACATTTTTGGAGTACAGTTGTGAAATAGTTCAACAGCTGATACTTTAAATGACACTAAAGTGGTAAAATGCAATGTGAGATATATTTTTTTGTGAAGTTGAATCAAGGCAGGAACCAGCGATTTGTCAAATTATTACCAAATAAGGAAGCCGGGTATTAAACTGAGAAAATGTTTGCGAATGGTGCGATAATGCTGTGTGGTGCGATAATGCTGTGTGTGTGTGTATGTGTGTGTGTGTGTGGTGTGTTTTTGAGTTCTTAGGAATTGTCTTTTTCAGGACCACTCAGAAAATTGTGGTTTCACACAAATTCAATGCTGTCTGCATTTTGTCTCAATACGCTTTAATTAACTGTTCCTTAATTCATAAATGTCTACCAATGTATGTCTGGTTAATAGTCTTATAGTATAATTAAAAGCTTGTGTGTGATGTAAAACCTGCGGTAATGAAACATTCTCCAGCTAAGATCATTTTCTGAGCTGTTGAGAGTTGAGTTATTTCCTCTCTTTGCAGTGCTACAAGACATTCTGGGTTTTTTGGTAGATAAATGTAAAAATAGAACTGATAGGACATGTGATACAGCCAGCTAATTTGTGTTTGCTGTAGGAGGTTCCTGTGATGGAGTTTCGGCCTGTTGGTCCCCACCGGTAGTGGCAGGGATGGCAGAGAATGAGAATTAGGGAAGAGTGCCATGTTCTGTTGAAGACTGTGAACAGAGGGATTAAAGGACCAGCTTTGCGGAGAGAGTCAACATCCAGCATTGTATTGCTCCAGTCCAGTAATTATCAAAGTTATAATTGAAGTTGTCATCTGACCTCTAAACCCAGCTGTACTGTCAGGATCCACAGTACACAATGTGTTGTTCTGTTGAGCTTTGCGGGACATAAAAGGATCATTCCTTCTTTTTTTTTTGTATTGTTTAAAGTCCCCTCATTGTACCATCCACAACGTATTCATCAGACTGTTATTCTCCTTTTGGGCTTCACTAGTTCCAAAACAACGATATCAGTTGCTTGGCCAGTCCAGCCAATAATTTGATCAAGAGTTTAAGATGTCTTGACAACTACTGTTCAATTTATTTTATTTATTTATTTATTTATTTGACGGGGAGAGTGCATATGAATGAACATTGCTGTAAAGATGCCAGAATTAGCCAATAGGCAGATGCTACAATAGACTCCCTAAAAGTAAAAGAACAAAACAAGGAAAAGATAAAATAGGACTCATGGTAAAACACTGATAAAGGTGACATGTTACATTAGAAAATAATGTCAATGATAATACAGATTTTTTTGTGTGTGGATTCCTTTCAAAAAACTGTAAAGTGTCTTTGAGTGTTGTATATAAATAAAATGCATTGTTATAATAATAATAATTATTATTATTATCATTATCATTATTATAAAATGGCATAGCAACATTGCAACAGGCTGGCAGTAGCCAAAAATCATCACGTGAAGTAATCCACAGGACAACATTAAGCAGCATTAATAGAAGCATGCAGGCAGAAGCAAGAAACACATACAGCACATGTTGAAGCTTATGAATTACACTGAGAGTGCTGCACATGGACATCACATGCAAGTACAGCCATTGGAAAAACACAAGACACATACGCAGACAGACTGACATTGACTAGACGGCAACAGAAGAAAGTTTTTCATCAACGAGCCACTGTTTTAATTGAGAACTTAATAACTGCTAAATAAAGCTAATGTGGATATTCCTAATCCCAAATCCTAATGTTTTTTTGTGAATCCCCTGCCTTTTTCTGTAGCACCACACCAAGGAAAACATTGTAGTTTGTACAGAAATCTAATGAGATTGTTTGCGATTAAAATGGTACATTGAATCTCCCCAGAGGACGTACCGGTTTCATTTTAGACAATCTATAACAGGACTGGTCCTCTAGCTTCACATTTACGTAGCATATTTTGAATGGTTGTATTTATTGTGGGCTCTTTAAAGTCCCAGCGTGTAACATGTTTAGTAGTTCATTATCAAAATCTGTGTTGCCCGTTCACAAACTTGTCCTTTTTCATGAATATTTACCACCACCATCAATTCCAAGTATTCCTATTGGCTTGACATTTTACGTTTGCGTTTGCATGAACTGTGGTAGACGCTCCATATTCATGCGCCATCTTGAAATACGTTAGCCGGTAAGGGACATACAGGACATACTGCTCCGCCTTTCGTGTTTTCGCTGTCACATGATAAACTCACAGGTGCTGCTAATGCTGCTAACGGGTATCGTAGCTTCCCGGCCCCGGCAAGTTTGAAGAAGGAAACATGGAGGACCACACGTATTCAAAATCCAAATTTCAGGAACAGGAGTCTTCTTCTTCACCCAGAAAAAGAAAAAGGATATTGAAAAGAGCAAGAGACCGGCTTTTTGAAGCGTGTAGGCTACCGTAGCTATAATACGTACTTTGAACTGCGTGGTGTGAGAGAGTTGATTGTGATATAGGATCTCAACGCTAGATGGGAGAAATTCCTACACATTGGGCCATAAACATATTTGCATGCAACAGAGCCAGGGACTTAAAACACAGCATCCATCAAACATACAGCATTTCAAGCTAAACTAAACATGCACTAGTTGAAAAACTTCATTATATTTTTTCCAGAACAAATGCTCTTGCCTGTGTGATAGCAGATGGTGTACTGTACTATTAGAGGGGAACATCTTAAGAAACACTGGCTAATTCAATATACTGTGAACCCGCCCTCATAATAAATTAAAAGTAAAAGTGCCCTGCTGCGTAGCTTCATTAGGGATGCACATTTAAGAGTAAATCTGAAAAGAAAAAAGACAAATCTTGGTCATTAAACTTTCCAACCCTTTTAGATCAGGCCTTGGTGTTATTCTACTCCCAGACTTTGCCAAATATAATACTGAAATGTAGTAATTGAATTTCCTCAAAGCTCTATTTATATTGTTCTGAAGTGAATACTAAAAGCCTCAGAAAGCTTACAGTTATTGCAAGGTTGAGGACTACCAAAAATGTTTGGCCCTTGCTGAACCACATGATGTCGAACTGCAAATATTTCCAAAATGGTGGGGTGTGGAATGCTGCTCGAAAAAAGAAAAAAGTCAACATTTCCACTGCATGTGTAAATCCTGTCAGGAAGTAAAAGTCACATGTGGTAAGTTGTTTATGCAATCTTGGGATTGAGCCAAATCCCTGCAGATTGGTGAAGGTGGTGATTCTATCAGGAGATCCAAGCTACTTTTCTCCAGACCCATTGTGTGAGGAAATCGAATGGGGTGGATTTGTTAATCTGGGGATAATCTAAGTGTGATGTATATACAGCAGGAGGAAGAGGGCTGCATAAGGAGATTTAAAGGCCAAGCAACAAAGCAGTAGGCTCAGTGCCGACCTCTGCCAAGAGTTTATAATCTCCACAGTTAACCAAATTTCACAGTCAGTATTGCACCATGTAGATAAACATAAAGGTATATGAAGGTTGACCAACATTTCACTCAATGGTGGCACGAGAGAAAGTCACAAAAATCCTGATGGAAGCATACATGTGCAAAAGAAATGCCTGCTTCAGTAGATACAAATTGAAAATGTTGGTGGTGCTAGTCTATCGGACAACGTTGGTTACGCAGACAGATGCAGGTGTTTAGTGTGCAGTAGTCTATATCCACGAACTTCCACTTCCAGGATTGCCCCGTTGCCGTCAGAAATTCTGCCGGATGTCCTTATTTTTGGCCGGATTTCCGTTACCTTCCGCTTCCTTTGTGTTGGAATTCTAAACTCCAGTAGATTTATGAGGACTATGGTTAACTGCTCCTCAGATCTCTGCAGGGTAAATCCAGACAGCTAGCTAGACTATCTGTCCAGTCTGAGTTTCCAGGGCTCTGTGCAGCGCTTAGTGCCGCCCATGACGATTGTGATTGGTTTAAAGAAATGCCAATAAACCAGAGCATGTTTCTCTCCCATCCCAGATTGCTGTGGGGACTAGCCAGACCCTCCTTTGCAGTGCTGTGGAGGAAGGTCTGGCAAAGCGAGGCTATGTGTGCAGCAGTGAAGAGTAAATGTACAGTGGTACAACACATTTAACACCACAGTTACAGTCAAATTCCATTCAACTACCATGATAACATGCTAGTATTTAATGTTTAGCTTGTTAGCTTGCCCACTTGTCACATGCTAATGTCTTGCATGTAAGCATTGTGGGGATCTGCCACTTTAAGGAACCTCTGGCTTTGGTTCAGACACACCCACTCTTTGTGCCTCAGTAGTCCACCATATTCAGTGGATCTGTAAGACTATTAGCCATCAGGCTAGCTTTACTAACCCTGACATTACCAAAGTCCACATGGTGTAGTCTTCACATCCTACAGAGCTGAATATTATGTCTTGTCAAACCATCAACAAATCAAACAGGGAAAGTCCAGGCTGTCCATCACATGGAGCTGGCTACACTTCCAAAACCAGATACTAAAGGTAGGCTAACTGTAACTGCTCTAGTGACACAATTAATTTAATGAACTTAGTTCATTAGTTGGAGGAAGTTGACTCTAATTTGTTTTTCTGTTAATCATTCCAAACTCTTGACTCCTGAGACAGAGCATTAATGCACCCAACTTTAGAAAAACTAAACTTTCACTTCTTATATGATATTGTTGGCTAGAAAAAAATAGCTTTTTCTGTGTGATTTCTGTTATGTTGCTACTGAACTCACTATGCTCTGATAGTTTATGGTTTATAGTTTATATTTTTGACTCTGTTTGTCTGTTTGTTGGTATATTTGTTGGTTTGTTTGTCTGTCAGCTAGATAACAGTAAAAAAAATACTGACCCGACTTTCATGGAACTTAGTGGAAGAGTGTAGCATGGGCCAAGGAAGAACACATCTCATTTTGGAGCGGATCTGAATCACGGGAGTGACGCCGAGATCGAAAATTGGTTGAGAGTATGCCACTAGTGGTACAGAGGCATGGGCCGATCTCTGGAGTGGTATGTCCGTCAGTACGTTGGCATAAACCAATCTCCTGGTGGCTTATGCCACTCCGTACAGCAGAATATGCCGATCCCCGCTCTTGTTCCAACGGCACATACAGTTTCCTAACGGCAGTTGCTGCCTAAACGTGCGCCATCGGGGGGCGCTGTTTTACCAAGCAAAAAGATAGAAATTATATTTTTTGCTAGTGCCAGTAGGAGCAGGATCAAGGAAACGGTCCCACGCAGGTCTATATATGGCATGGCCTTGGCGGAGGTCTGCGCTCTCCGAGTGCCCTTCTAGTACGTTCATGGGTTTGCTCATCTCCATTGTAACATGTTAACATCAGTCAGAAGATACAGCTGGGGCTGATGGGAATTCAACCATTCATTTTAGAGGTATGTTTAATGTAATTAAAAGTAACCTGTGGCATTGGACCTCTAGTAGCACTATGGAGCTGTTTGAAATGGGTCCCTGTTTTGTTTACAAGGAAACTCCACAGGTCACCTTAAAGTGCTGGACCACTGAAGGTGTTCACCTGCTGGTGACCGTAAGTGACGTCATAAAGATTCGTCCCCTGGGGAGCATTAATATCTGTACCAAAGTGTTGGATTGACAGACTCACCAGCATTGCCATCCTGAGACTCAGGCTAACATTGTTTTAAGTGTAAGAGCTGAGTGACATTTAACTTTCCCCAAAAGAACAGGCAACACATTTTTTTCCAAGTCCAAAGCTCAGATGTCACCTAAGTTATTATTTCTTCGAGGATTCCAGTTGTCTATAGATTATACTTAATCAGTCCAGCTTCACCATTATCATTACATTTTCTTGGGCATATTCAGTTTGTTAAGATCTTAATAACAAGTGGGTCTGGAGGTAATGCCCAATGTTTTATTCATTGCTTTTAGATTCAGATGAATCAAAGTCTCATCAGCTCCCTAATGCACTCTGGCTTCTTCCCTGATTGAAGCGTCCTGACCTGTCGCTAAGACCTTGCTGCAGCCCCCACCCTCCACTCTCCATGGAGGAAGGAGAGAAAGGTAAATGCTGGGTTTATCCTCGGTCTGGAGCCTGGCTGTGCAAGGGAGCATCCAGTTCATTGCTTGGCCTTTTACAGCTTCATTGCCTACTTTACAGTAAAGCCAGGTGCAGCGAACCTTTCATGGGGCTGACATATTACCTGATTTAAAGATTCCCTGGGTGGCAGGCCACAGTAAAACCTGGATCAGTTGAGGCAATCTGAGGGTTCCTTCAAAGTGAAACTAAGTAATAAAACAGTAAAGAGGCCACACTCTCCTCGTCTCCCTTCTCCTTTTTGCTGTTTTTCTCCAAGCTTAAATTGGCTGGATTATCAGAAAGCCCCATATTTGCCCATTTCAGACTCTGCAGTAGAAGAGGTCTTTAAATTTCCATGACTGAAAATTGAAGTACTTTCACAAACTGGCAACTAAGAAGTTGTGCTCTTGTTTTAGCATAACTGAAATGTGCCTGATTTTAAAACATTCCATATTATATTATATTATATAAAAAGTGAGATTTTCATTCCTTTTTTGATTATAAAGCAGGTTGAAGTGCTACATAAATACTGTGAAAGTATCAAATCGCTCAATCCAAAGAGAAATGCACCCAGCCCCTATTCAGGAACTGTGCTTTCAAACGAGCTGTCAGGACTTCCATATAGTTGTGATGTCACAACTACACTATATATAGGTAAAAAGTGGTGCTACAGTGCCATTACAGTCATTTCCCGGCTGCAATGACGGTGCAGAGTTGCAGAGAGTGCAGATGCAGAAAGACCCAGCAATGCTGACCAATAAGAGCAGACTGGGCTTTTCAAAGATAAAAGGTGAATATGTATAACAAGACAGACAGTATGAAAAAAATGTTTTGGAACATTAAAGCATGTAGTAGAAACCCACAATACAACCCTAAAGCGGAATGCCTTCCAGTCAGGTTTTTGATCACACCACACCACTGAGACGGCTCTTGTTAAAGTCTTTAATGACATCCACTTAAACACAGGCAAAACTTCAGTCTTAGTATTAGTATTAGTATATATCTCAGTGCTGCATTTGACACGGTCGACCATGACGTATTACTAGACCGATTGGAAAACTGGGTTGGCATTTCTGGCTCAGTACTAAACTGGTTTGAATCCTACTTAAAGAATAGGGATTACTTTGTATCTATAGGTAATTATGCATCTGAGCATACAAATATGACGTGCAGAGTTCCCCAAGGCTCCGTTCTGGGGCCTCTTCTGTTTAACATCTACATGCTTCCATTGGCTCAGATTATGGAAAACAACAAAATAAGTTACCATAGTTATGCGGACGACACACACATTTACATAACCTTATTGCCAGGGGACTATAGTCCAATACAAAAACTGACTAAGTGCATTGAACAAATTAACGACTGGATGTGCCAGAACTTTCTTAAATTAAATGAAGAAAAAACTGAGGTGATTGTTTTTGGAGCAAAAGAGGAACGATTAAAAGTGAGCGTTCAGCTTCAAATGACAATGTTAAAAACAACAGACAAAGCCAGAAAGCTTGGTGTAGTCATAGACTCAGACCTGAATTTCAACAGCCACATTAAGTAAATTACAAAGTCAGCCTATTATCACCTTAAGAATATATCAAGGGTTAAAGGACTTATGTCTCAGCAGGATTTGGAAAAACTTGTCCATGCTTTTATCTTCAGTAGACTTGACTACTGTAACAGTGTCTTTACAGGTCTCCCTAAAAAAATCAATCAGA
This sequence comes from Sander lucioperca, assembly GCF_008315115.2. Lineage (NCBI taxonomy): Eukaryota > Metazoa > Chordata > Actinopteri > Perciformes > Percidae > Sander > Sander lucioperca. The sequence goes on from NC_050177.1 coordinate 19,216,778, forward strand.
CAGCTGCAGCTGATTCAGAACGCTGCTGCTCGAGTCCTCACTAAGACCAAGAAAGTGGATCACATCACTCCAGTTCTGAAGTCTTTACACTGGCTTCCAGTGCGTCAAAGAATTGATTTCAAAATACTTTTGCCGGTTTATAAATCACTAAACGGTTTAGGGCCGAAATACTTTTCTGATCTGCTACTACACTATGAACCACCCAGACCTCTCAGGTCCTCTGGGACAGGTCTGCTTGCTGTCCCCAGAGTCAGAACTAAACAGGAAGAAGCAGCGTTCAGTTTTTATGCTCCACATAAAACTCCCAGAAAACTGCAGGTCTGCCGCAACTCTCAGTTCTTTTAAATCAAGGCTGAAGACCTTTCTTTTTTATGTTGCCTTTCTTTAAATAATTGTTAATTTCTTATACAGCACTGTAACTTTTATTCCCGTATTTTATCTGTTTTTAATTTTTTTATTGTTTTTAATTTTTTTTTATTGTTTTTAACTGCTCTTTAATGTTTTATGTAAAGCACTTTGAATTGCCCTGTTGCTGAAATGTGCTATACAAATAAAGCTGCCTTGCCTTGCCTTGCCTTGCCTGGCCTTCAAATGGAATTTGCAATGTGCAAAGTAACAACAGCTGTGTCATTTCAATACTATAATTGTGACATTGAACCACCAAGTGTTTTTGTAAGGATGTTGCTGATGGAGCATTTCAAATAATTTACTGAAGCACTCTTTGTTTCACGATGCATAAAATCAAAATGTATTATCTGAAAGCCCGCATGGAATGTATAGGGCATAAAGCACTCATTAAATATGATCTCCGTTAAAAAACAGAAGGAGCAATAACAGCAGCGTCTATTCCCTCTATTCACAGCTATTTCAATTAGCTCCTCAGATTCCTAAGAGCAAGTATTTATTGTAAAAAGATGACTGAGTTGAGTATGTTATTCTGAAGGTCTGTAAACGCTAACAAAAGGGAAACCATTACCATAAGAAGGATGAAAGAAAGGAGCATATGTATGTTCGAGTTCTACAGTATAGACCTTATAAATAAACAGATAAAAGTGAACTCCTTCTCCATATGCTACTGTGTGAAACATGCTATACACAGGTACATATTGAAAAATACATATTGAAAGGCCAGTTGTTAGATGTGTTTTCACAGCTACTTTGTGAAATATCCAAGCTGTAAATTATGTTGCTTATCCTCAATTTTACAGCAGAATATGAAATGTTGTTCCTTGTGCAATTTAAATGCTGTACATTATAATCAATTTACACAAATTACAAAGAAAACCTCTAGTTTATTGTTTGTGTGTCGCTTATAGGCTCCTTTTAGCTTCTACTTAAGACACGTGTAGAATGTTAGATAAAGCAAAAATGAAAGCAAAGAACAATGATAAATTAGTTTACAATACTTAATAACTCCACTACAATACAATGCAAGTTAGTCAAATATAGTTTGTGCTTACAGTATACAGTTTTCACTGGAACTTCTTTCTACCGAAGAAATAGTCCCAATGACACAGTTTGCAGTGAGGTGAAGTAACTGGGATGAGATACACTGATGAGTTGAGTTTTTGAATTGTCATTTTTCAAACAATAATGACCATTGAATTGGGATGGCAGCAGAAGATTCATAGACTGAAGTCTCCAAACTACAACAGGGGTAAGTGAGAGAAAGAAAATGTAATTTTGACGAACCAACCTTTTTAAAAGTATACAACTCTAAATGCAAACTTCATTCTCTTTGACCATATTGACTTGGCAGTATAGACTAGTCAGTGTACACCTCCAATGCCCTGTAGCCAACCAACATCTAAAGGCTGGATCCAACACTGATACTTGTAGAATCAATGTTGCCGTCGATACCGTACACAGACTGCCAATACGCTCAAGGCTTAAATCATTCACCTGTGGTGTCTTACACAGGGTGCTGTCGGTACATCTTACCCGTATGACAGCTGCACACCATCAAAGCCCAACAGCAAACCCAGGTGTAGTCCCAGCCGAGCTACAATGTGATCTCAGACACAATCAATATACACGGAGATTGCAGCCTTAAGTAAGACCGTGATGAATGAGACAGACTTGGAGGTGATTGTGCATGTCTACTCTGATGGTGGTGCATTTAAATTGGGCTGTGCATGTAAATGTTTTCCCTTAATTGGTAGCCAGAAGAGCTTTATCACCCGAGGTGAATACAGATCTGCAACACAGGCGACGGAAAAGAAATTCAATTCAGATTTAATGAGCTGTAAGGGTGGAAATCTAAGTTTGTGCTGATAGGTTGAGCAGGGAGCCACTTCTCTTTGTACTGAGACGCAGAGATTTTCTATTTTTTCAAACTCCGGTGATTAATGTCCTATGTTTGACCTTATTGACTTAAAGCTCAAATGAGGAAATTGCTCTCGAGAGCGGTGCACTTTACCCTTCATTCAGACCAGCATGTCTCATGTGCGGATCGTGTTTCCTTGAGTGGCAGATTGGTCAGACCCATTTTCCTGTGCAGAGAAAAGCCAAATTAATTTTGAAAATGCACTACAAACAGCTGGGATGGGCCGCAGATGGCTGTACTGTGTGTTCAGGTGGACCGGACATCATGGTCTTTACTGTTGAGAGGGCTTCTTGATTAAAGTTGTCTCTGAGACAAATCTGCATGCTAGACAGCTCCTTTATGGTTGTGACAAAGCGTAGGCATAAATACACGACAGGAAAGGGCTACAGGGAGCTCCAAAGTAAAGATCTGAAAACAAAGCAGATGCCCATACTGAAAGAATTCAATAAATCATCAAATAATAGTGGTTGCTGCTGGAGCTATCGTCTTCACAAATCACAGCATGCAAACTCCTCACAACAAATGAGATGCCACTTGTTTTAAAATGGCCACGCACACACGTTTGATGCCACACATGAGAAGATATTGTTGAGATTATTTATCCATTTTAACAACCAGGAATTCTTATCAGGCTTGGGGAAAAACAATTTGTGAGTGCACAAAGAAAGGTGATTTATGGACATCCCTTTTTGTGCTAGTGAAATCTAAATGATCTGATACCGCAGTGCAATTGAAATTGCTGTAAAGGCACTGCATGGCAGCACCAACGTCAACCTCATGTACTGATAGATGACTGTAATAAAGTGCAGCTACAGCGCTGTATAACGTGGCATTTTTCAGTCTATGTTAAGGATCCTGGAGGTTATGAGTAAAATGGAGATTTTGCATGAACGTACTTAATATCAAGTCGGCCATTTATCCTTCAAAAACAGAACCGCTGAAATCAATAGAACCATTGATATGTTTTCTGTATTGTACACTGGCACAAAATCAATGTAATACGGGTTTTCAGAATATCCTGTTGGACGTCTTAACTTGTGCAATTGGTGGATAATCTTGGGAGATTTCCTTTGGGTTTCTTCTTGAGCAGCCATACAGTTTGTTTTAAGCGGTTCAGTTACAGGGCTTTCCACGCCATCGGAGCAACTGTGTGATTACTGCGCGCTCATCGGAGGCTCTGTGTAGCCTGCTAGACTGCTGCAGCTAATCTCAGTTTAGCATTTCCATACAAAAGCTGTCTTTGTGGTTACTCAAACAATGGCAGACCACTAGAAGCCTCAGATCAGGCCGTCTGTGAACACAATGGCATGTAGCCCTCAGTTTTCAATCTTCCTGAAACGACAGTTTGTACATGTAAGCCGCCGCTCAAGTGCTCTCCCAGCGGACTTTGGCATCAACACCGCTGTGCTTATGACTCATTCTGTACGGACAGCAGTGACAGCTATATTTCTACATATTTGTTTTAGACAACACATGCTTTAAATGAAAGTGACTTGAAATGTCTTACAGAGAAGTACTAGAAGTATTAAAAAAAATGAAAAGCAGGAACACAGGAGCAACATGGCGGTCAGATAAAAAAAAACAAATGCATACATGCATATAGGTGATTTCTTCATTTGTTTAAATGATGATACTAACTGATGAGACTAACCTCTTCAGGCAGGTGATAATAACTCTGACCCTAACCTGGTCGGGAGCAGGTTCTCTTCAATAAACCTTGAGTTTCTCTCAGTCTCCTCCCTCTGACACAGCGCTCTTTTATTTCCTCATTCATTCATTCAGTCTGTATCAGGCGCATTTTACCGCTTTGTTATCTGCATGAATTAAAAAAAACAGTGTTGGTTTATGAACCGTGTGACGATCCCGTTGATGAAGAAGCTGTATTACTTCGTGGAGAGTTAAACATATGTCAGGAGATGATATTGAGGCCCCGACTATAGACGCATTTTCATTTCCAGATACTAGCCTACCTATTTGAGCCGTATCATTTTTCTTCCCAGTCTATCAGTTATGTAGCCTACATAACCTTATCTGTCCTCATATCACTAACGTCACCTATCGTGGACATGCTCTACATCCCAGCAGATTCTTTGTGTCACATTGGTGATGCGGAGCATTAGTAAAGCTACTGTAGCAAGTGGAAGTGACTCACTCTGAAACGTTTTTTAAATGTTTTTGTAGTGTTTCCTGGACACAACCAGTAAGAGCCATTAAAAAGGAGTTCCACAGTATTGAAGGTGGATAAGCCCAGTACTTTTTCGCCGGCAGGATTGCACCTAAATGAAATAGATTGTAGGTTCAATACCATTTCACCAGTAATATTATACTTCTGATTAAATATGAAATGAATACACTATATTGGAACTTACGCATTTACTCTAGCAGCAACTTTCTCCCACGCAAATTCTCTCTCTTTTGCAGCAGCCGCTGTATTGCTTTTTTAACGAAATACATGTTCAAACTCGCTGTGCGCATGAGTATTTCCGCCGACCAGTTTGTTTGTGGTTGTTACCATGGTGAATCGTAGTATCATGGCTCCATTCATGCTGCCTTTTTATAGTGGTGGTGCATGCGCTTAACTCTGAGTGAACCTACTCTGAGTTGAGTGAACCAACTCAAATCAGCTGTTCTGGAACCAAAAACTCAGAGTTTCCCATCTCAGGGTAAATCAACTCAGAGTTCAGGGTTAGACTCAGAGTTTGTTAAACCTCCTTCCTGAAACGGGCCCCAGGGGTCTATAGACAACGTTTCATTTACGGGATAGTTCCGGTGCCGCCGGATGTCCCTCATTTTTGACCGGATGTCCTTCACCTTCTGCTTTCTTTGTGTTGGCCCTTAAACTCCGGTCGATTTGGGAAACATCCTCCTTTACACCAATTTTTAGCTCTTTCTCTTGTCGTATTCTGGGGGATCGAGAATCGAAAAGGTTGAAAACCACTGATCTAGTAGATTAAAGAAGCAATTGATGTTATAATTCTAGTACCAAAAAGTTTAATTCTCATGTGCAATTTATATTATAAAAGATTGATACTTCCATCCGGGTATCGATATAGAATTGCCACGGACAATATCGCGATACTATGCTATATAGATTTTTACCCCCACCCCTACTGCAGGCTTGATCATCTCACCTGCTTTCCCTCCAGACACTTAAAGAGGCTAAAAGTCTGTGCACACACACTCACAGCTCCTGGCAGGGCAGGGATGGAAAGCGTTGCAGCAACTATGCCGTTCTAGCATAATGTTGTAACATGCTTAGCATTTCCACTGGGCCCTGTTGAAATCCATACTTGGTTTATCATTCCTGCTATGCATACTAATGAACCCCGTGCTAACTGACGAATCCTGCGCTCACCGGCTATTTATAACTGTTACTGGGATCACAAATAAAAGCTGAGAAGTTTATAGAAAACTAAAGCAACAACATGCAGAGTTCTAAAATCCAAGAAATGGAAATAAAATAACATTGAAAAAAATCTGTAGGACCATTTCCAGAGAAACCAGAAGAAGCACATTAAAGATCTTTTAGTTTAGTGGGCATATAAAAAAAAGAACATGCTCAACATTGGCTCAAGGGTTAAAATGTACTTTCAATGTGCTGAAAATCTGGCCTAGGAACGTTTCCACATCATCCTCTCTTGGCCCTATTTTAACGATCTAAGCGCACGGCGTGAAGCGCCTGGCACAGGTGCATTTAAGCTGTGTCCAAAAGGGTGACGGCGGCAAAAAGGGTCCGTGCTCCAGGCGCATGGTTCAAAATGGTTGTACTTAGTGTCTTAATTAATCATGGGTGTGTTTTGGGCGTAACATGCAATTAACCAATCAGAGTGTTATCTCCCATTCCCTTTAAAAGCCAAGTGCATTTGTACCTTGGCGCATTGCTTTTATGATGGCGGATTTGCACCGTAATATTTTGTAATCTTTTGCATGTTTGTGTGCTGCTGTGCGTCCCTGTGTGTGTAACAAGCATAGGTTGCGCACACTGTGCACGAGCCTAGGCGCATTTACTAATGCGCTGTTAAAATAACAATGAAATGCTGCGCTATTGGTTTTAGACCAGGTTTTTGTTGGTCAATGGTGCGATCACTTCCCCCTGCCTCAAGATAGCAATACGCCAAGAATGCACCTGAACACACCTCCCCGTAAGACCAGCATGCCCATGGGCGCACAGATGGGCGCCAGTGCGTTTGCTATTTATACGACGCTTTGGACACTGGCCGGTCTTAAAAAGCAAAGACACTTTTCTTCAGTCTTCATGTTGCTCTACTGTTAATGAATGCAGAGGCAGATCAATGTGTCTGCGTCTGTACACAGAATAGCCTCCTTTACTTCGGTAAAAAAGTGGCTCAAAATCAATATTACCGTAATGATTTAACAATAGCAGAATGCTACATATATTATAGATGTAGACATCTAAATAACAGCCATCATGGGGATTGTGTTTAGCCATGAAAATATGCAGCTACTGTAGCTGCACATTGTGTTGTTGCAAAGGTTTTAATCATCTATGTGCATTATCTGCTTTTGAACAAACTGCATAACACATCCAGCTACATGGTATTTACATTTAAAGGAAATTACACTATTCTTACTCCCCTTAGCAAATTAAATTGAAAAACTACAATTGAAATTGTACATTTTTATTGAATGTTATAATAACAAAAGTATAATTTATTACATTATTATCTTCTGCATACAGTAAAACAAAGTCTTATTCCAGAAAATTGAGATTCTACAACATCTGTTGAAAGTAACCCATGTCATGGTGTCCAGAAGTTGTAAATATATCCATATAAAACATAATAATCATAGAACTTGATTGTTTTGTATCATTCAGCTGTGTCCCATCCCTCTCTGAGCAGCCTGTTTATAATCTGCAGCTGTTTTATGATAAATTCACAGAGGGATTTGTCACAGATGTCTTTCCCTCCACCCCCTGCTGCAAAACCTCAAATTTAACAATGAGATATGTTTGGAAATGCTGCACATCAAAACACATGAAAGCTAAGGGTAACATCTGCTCCGCACATACAGTAGGTTGAAAGTGAGCTATTGATGGTGTGATAGCTCTGTGCACAGTATTTTTTTATGTAAACAAACATGTTTAACACAGAATATACTGTATGTGTGAATATAGAACAATAAACTGCATCCAGTTAAATATCCGAGACATTGTCTTGATTGTTTTGGGCATCTTTGCTCCTGACATGCTCATAAAGCCTGACACCGTAACAGCAGCCGACTCTGCGAGCTTAACATAACCTTTTAGATTAGCATAAATCTTTAAAGTGGAAGCTGTCACTCATTTAGTTTGACTGGCATTACTGGTGATGTGAGGCAAACGAAAGGTAGCTAGATAAGCCTTTTGTCTTTGTCTGTTAAATGCCCTGACCTTGGATTATTGAGCTTCTGTCAACTGCAGTCTCCACTTTCCATTGCTTATTTACCAGCTTTGTGCTTGTGTAAGGACATTCTGCTGAAGAGATGGATGACAGTTTTGAAGCTGTCTTTACAGACACTCAAGACTGTCATTAGTCATGACCTCACCTGGCACTCGGACAGAGGCTTATTTTTCAACGTTTAGCATAATGTGTGTGAGAGTGAAAATAATAACTTGACATTTGAGAGCAGCATCTGCTGCACAGTGGGGGCCGTGATGTGGAATGTGGTCTTGTTTGTCCATTTTGGGAAAATGTTTTGGACAGCATTGAGAAATGGCTGGGCCCACAATGTCATTATGCCTAGTTAGCTAACGTTATGCCTGCTTGGATACCAAACTGATTTAACTAATGGACCAAATCACCACTGTATGGTTATAAATGCATGGGGTGGTTGCAGCTGCCTGTGGGTTTCCAAGGCTTTGGAAATGTCCTTAAACTCCACTAAATGTTTCGTTAAAATGCGTTGTAACTCGCGTTACTGAGATTGTAAGGGGTATAATATTACTGAAATTTAATTAGCAATGAGTCATATGACTGCGTTTTACAGCAAAAAGGAATACATTACTGTAATTGTGTTACTTTTGTAACGCGTTACTCCCAACACGGATTATGTCAAGCATGACATTTTATGAACTTTTAAATAATTTGCCTTTTTTTGTTATTTTGGGGGACGTGTGTCTCTCTGACATTGTTAAACAGGCATTTTCTATAACAATTACTTGATTTTTATCGTTAACATTGGTCGACAGCTCTCGGATGGATTCCCAAATACAGTAATGTGGTATGGATATACATTACAATGACTTGAGTGGTCATTGGGGTTCATCTTCACCTTAAGTGCCACCAGGGGGTCTTATCTTCCACTTTATCCTTAGCCTAGTCTCTCATAGCCAGACCTTCCTCCACAGCGCTGCAAAGGAGGGTCTGGCTAGTCCACACAGCATTCCGGGATAGGAGAAAAACGGGCTCTGGTTTATTGGCATTTCTTTAAACCAATCACAGTCGTCATGGGCGTCGCTAAGCGCCGGATGGAGCTACGGTGCCTCTGCAAAATAGCCTCGGGAAGGAACTTGTTTTGGTGGAACATGTGCTCGTTCAAAAGTTGTTTTAGTCGTGCAACAGAAAACTCAGATTGGACAGATAGTCTAGCTGGCTGTCTGGATTTACCCTGCAGAGATCTGAGGAGTAGTTAATCATAGTCCTCATAAATCAACCGGTATTTAAAATTCCAACACAAAGAAAGCATAAAGAAACGACCGAAAAGACATGCATCGGGCGGAATTTCTGGCGGCACCGGAGCAATCCGGGAAGTGGAACGTCGTGGAGATAGACTATCCATAGCCCTATTCACACGGGACTAGTATTACCAGGGGACCTCATGTGATTTAGAAATTACCCCCCTACGTCTGTGTTTCGTGTGCCACATTCGCACAGGATAAGCAAAGTCTGTATTTAATTCAAATTTATGACAATATCCCCCACATATGTAAGGCTGTTGTTTTTGTATCAGCGCAATTAGCCATTTGGAAAGCGTACCTATACCTGCTATTGAATTCCTTGTTTCTGGGTCTCATTACAAACCATCCAAAGTAGCTTGATTGAATGGCACAGCTGGGATGCAGTATGGTTCATGGTCTGTGAGGCATCAGTCTATTGAGTTTATTCAGGATTATGTAACTGCTGATGAGGCCAGTAGTGTTACGAATTTGTTGTCTCTCATCTGTGCCAATGCTCAGGATTTAGCCTTTCTTTCTGCTCTGTGGCAGCATTTAACCTGTCAAATGATATTCTGTGCACCACACTGATGGAGACTGTGCAAACCTTAAGTTCATTTGAATGCTTAACAAGCATGGAAGCGTATGCTTTATTAATATCTGGGTTGAACAGAAGAGAAAAAAAAACAGCGGTGACTGGTGTTCCTTTCAGCCACACATTGCTTTTAGTGCTTTTTAGGTATGGTACCCACACAAAGACTTTTTTTCCCTTTTCAATTACTTGGCTCAAAGCTATAGGGATCCCAGACAGAGCAAACAAAGCTTTTATCAGTCAATCACCAGCAGTGGAGGCATGTACTTGTGTGCCTTTAAAATTGGAGGCTATGTGGTTATTAAGCCTTTCCTTCTTCTGCAAGAAAAACTGATCTCTTGTGAGGGAGCTTTTCTCAACTCACTGATATTCTTTCACACATGAAATAGACCCAATAACAGCTAAGCTCCAGCCTGAGCCTGAACTCCAAAGTACTTTTTGTTTCATCGCCAATGGCCAAAGGTTGCCTTTGTGTCAGTTAATGAATGTGACCATTACCTACAATATGCCACTCAAATTCATACAAAAGATTTCTGAAAACCTAAAAAAATTCTGAATAGTGTCTATGAAATTACAGATAAAGTTTATCTTGTAAAATGGCTTTGCCTTTTCTCAAAGTTTCAGTAACCACCAGTGATTAAGTACATTTACTCCAGTACAGTACTTAAGTACAAATGTTGCGGTACTTGTACTTTACTAGAGTCTTTTCTTTTCATGCCCCTTTCTACTTCTACTCCGCTACATTTCAGAGAGAAATATTGTACTTTTTACTCCACTACATTCATCTGACAGCTTTAGTTACTTTACACATAGATTTTTGCACACAAAACACATGTATTTTATAAAATACGATGTTTTATTAAAAACAATATAACAATATAACGGCCTACAAGTCCAGCTGAAATTATTTGATTATTAGATTAGACCATTAAACACACAACTGTTTAGATCCTTTCCAATTTCCTAAATGTGAGGATTTTTCTGCATTGAGTACTTTTAATACTTTAAGTACATTTTCCTGATGATACTTACAGACTTAACATTTTAAATGCAGGAGTTTTACTTGTAACAGAATATTTTTACAGTGTGGTATTAGTACTTTTACTTAAGTAAAGGATCTGAATACTTCTTCCACCACTGGTAGCCACCCAGTGTTACCACATGTAACTTCCCTCTTACTGTACAGTGCTTTTATTGCTTCCCTGAGAAACAGAATACCTCTTCTGTGCCTCTGGGAGCTCGCAGTATCGTATGGGTGCATTTTTGAATTTGGGGAGAATTGTTTGCTTGATTTCACCTTTAGCATGCTCCGTGGAAGTTAATCTCTTTGGCCCCTCTCGCTCTGTCAGCAGAAGAAATATATTGGATAGAGAAATGTCAGGTGACATAAAACTAATGGGCTTTAAATTTAACCATGAGAAGAGAACATGATTGGAAAACTTTCAGAAGAATGTAAAATTATACCTCAGCGTCCCTGAGGAAGAGTCTGAAGCATCGGAGGACCTGTGTAATTCTCTCTCTGATGAAAACCCTTAATACTGATTCATTTGATCAAGAGCGTCTCAACAGCTCTCTCAGGTCTGCTTGAGGAATACTAATAAACTAGGCACAACTTCGTTCGGAAAATAACTGAACACACCTTAAAAACAACATTGTTTGATCACCCACGGCTAACTGTGACTGCCGTGTTGGATATTTTTTGTCCCTGCTAAAAATAGATTTTGTGATCACTTTTGGCCAACAATAAAGCGTTTAATATTAATGCCTGCCCTCAAAAATGAAATATCAACTGTATTGACACAAACAGTATCAGAAAGATAGAGGCCTCTTGACACGATTAGAATGATTAAAGATGCAGTAGGTAAGACTTATAAAACTAACTTTCTGTCATATTTGCTGAAACTGACCCTATGTTCGAGTAGAACTACATGAAGCAGGTAATTTAAAAAAAAAAATCTGGCTCCTCTGGCACCACCTACAGCCTGTAGTGCGATTTGCAAAAATCCACCGCTCCCTGTTCAGATGCACCAATTAGGACCAGGGGGGGTGTCTAACTGCATGTCAATCACTGCTCAGGCACACGCATTTCATAGCGTCCTCCTCTCCCCCTTCCCCGCACACGAGCTGCAGATAGGTTTCCTCCCCTTCCCCTCTCTTCACACGCGCTTTTATTGTGCACAGTTCTCCCTTGTGGGGGGAGGGGCTTAGGAGACCGTTTGGGCTTTAGCAGAAAGGGGGGGGAAGGACTGAGAAGTTGTCAATGTTCAAATTGAAGTGCTGGATCTTCACAATCCTACCTACAGCACCTTTAAGTAACTAACTATTAACACCAGTCTGAAAAACGTGATGAAGCTGCAAATGCTAAATCTCACTCAAACAAAGAAGAGCACAGTTTACTGTATACACATACCACGTCCGTATATACGTACAGTTTACTGTCCACACACACCAAAACAATCTTTTTTTTCCCCCGTCTTCCCTGGAACTGTGTCATAAAAAATGTGCGTCCAAACGGATCCATTTATAAAAGACTCAACACGCTACTTCATATTTCAGGCCTATACATGGATTTCTCGGCAACGTCATCACTGCTTGCGCACGCAACCGGGGGGCAGAAAGAAGACGTGTTTCGTGTAGCTAGTAGTAGTAGCAGCATAGCGTAAGTCAAAATGCCAAGGAGTTGTTGCCTGGTAAATTGTACAAACAGAGCCAGTGATGGGTGCCTGATGTTTAACATACCTAGGGGGAAGCATGCTTTTGGCAAAAACCGGCAGAGGTTATGGCTTCAAGCCATAAGAAGGGCAGATTGGGGTCATATGTAAGAGTCAGGCTCCCATTGTATCAATCAGAAAAGTTGCAGCTTGTTCAGTTGTTCAGCTAAGTGATATCTACCTGTCAGGGCTGTAGTACTCGAGTCTGGACTGTAGATAGTTAAAGGTCCGTACTCGATAAGTTTTGACTGCTAGCTAAAGCTACGCCGATGTTTTGCTAACGTTAGCGCAACAGCGTTAGCCTAGCCTGCTAGCTAGGTAAATATTACGACTGCCTTTGGAGTTTCTTATATCTGCGTCCACGTTGTCAACATAAGACCTGTGGCGTTAGTGCTCCTTTTGTACCATAATGTTATTGAATAAAATATTAAGCTTCGCTCCTACGAGATAGGTGGGTTTTTATTACGTTACACACAAAGCTAACTGGCTATAGTTAGCTTATATGCTAGCGGACATTAGTTAACGTTGCCGAGACAGCAGCAGTAGAGTTTCGGCGAGCTAACCACGACAGTGTTGTCGCCCTCTCGCCAACAATCAACCTCTGCTGCTAAAAACAGTCAACCTGCAGTGATGTTTGAAATGGAGACTGTTACGCCCCGTAGCTAGGGGTATCAGGACATAACATAAAACCAGATGGAATTGGTATTAGAAAGGAAATTTATTCCAGAATCAGGCAAATGACAACAAACAGTGCTCAAACAAAAGGACAAGTGGGCCGATGGGTGCTGCGGAAAACAAAAACAGAATATAACAAAAGGAGATCTTCAAAAGGAAGACTATTTCTAAATCTAAATGGAAACAAAAGATTAAACAAAACACCTCTCTAACTTAAATACTTGGTTAAACACAAAACAGTACTCACAGCACCCCTGAACCTAGTGTGACTAATACAACACAAATTGACTAAATGCAGGAAGGATATCAGTTTTTAGAGCTTACTCCTAGGCCCACGTCCACACACTCTCAAACAATTTCTCCTCAAAGTCTGGTCTGGCAGCTGCCCTCAGCTGCAAACAATTAGGCTCTTTAAGCTGGAGGCAGAGTTGATTGACTCCTCTCGATTGGCCAGTCAGGTGGTGGCCTGCCGCACCAATCAGCAGCTCCCTCCTCCAGGCACTGGGCGGGGATGGCACAGCCTGCTTTGCATCTCATATCATACTCCATTATAACACACACATGACTTTTCCCCGAAATCCTGGCCATTATTTTACCAACCATAGGGGTACACTCAGGGGTAACCCTGCTGCTAACATTGGCTATTACATTAGCCTAAAATGATAATTATAGCCATACATATATATCACAGTAACACTGCAAAATTAAAGACAGACAAACAGATCCAACTAAAATCACGTTTTATTGAGTCAGCAGTTAGCTATATACAAACAATAAGGAAAGCTTAAGGTTGTTGCAGTAGTGGACCAGCTCACCAATCTGGCTTTCTGCCCCTGGTATGCGGACGCACCCTGTAATGTTTGTAAACAGGAAACCCGTCTATAGGTGGCGCTGTTTCTGCTACAGAAATTCACTAAAAACGGAGAAGAAGAGCATAGTCTTCAGTCATTCCCGATCATAACATGATAGACTATAATAACTTTCACCACTGTTCAGCCACAAGAAAACGTGTCTTTGTTTACATTGTATAATGTGCTGTTGGACTGCTTTTTATTTAGCAATTCTGTCTGCCATCAAACATGATTGCAGCACGCTAGCTAGCAGAGCTAATGTTAGCCCGCTAATGCTGCTAGCTAACATCGGCAATCAAACAAACATCAATGATCCAATGTCTTTTTGACAATCTAAACGTTTTTCTTGCGGTAGCCTTTCTACAATAAGCCATGCTCAAAGTTACTATAATCCGTTCAAGGAGTTGATAAGTAGACAGATTAGCTAGCTAGTTGATAAGTTGTCTACTTCCACTTTATAAACAGCTAACCATAGCAGCTAACGTTAATGTTATGACCCTGCTGGAGCATCAGCTACTTTAGCGAGGTTTAACGTTAGCTACATGACGTGAGAGGGCAGAGCCATAGAGATATATGTCTTTCTCTATCACTCTGGTCGAGGGGTGTGGCGATGACATCATCATAACACACGTATGCGGCTTCGCCGTCCAAACGAAGCCAAAAGGGAGCCGTTTTTGATTTTTTTCACCCTGGGACCAGGTTTCAAAAAAGTGCATTTTCAGGCAGTGCGTTTACAGGATTCGTTTGGACGATTGGCCCAAACGATGCAAAACATGTGCGTTTGCATCTGAAAGCGTCTCTGTGTGGATGGCCCCTGAGTCATGTTCAGTTATTCATGTTAATGTGAAATAAAATGCTGGATATGATTAATTTTCTGTCTGGGGAAACTTTATCAAACTTCTCCCAGTGTCAAATCGTTTTCACAGAAGCTACTAAAGCTGGGTATTTGATGAGAGAAAAAGGAAAGCCATGGCATCATTTTCAACCAAAATGGCACTGGAAATGGCTGTCTGGTCAGAAGCTTGGTGTCAGAGAAGCTGCCAGAGAGAATGATCCAGTTCTACATGCAATCTGTTGTTTTCTGTTGGGACTATGTTGATCCTTTGCTATTAACTCCCAGATGGTTAAAATGAATTGTCCAAAACATTACCCCAGTTATTGCATGCAACTATTTTTTTGTTTTTTTAACAATGGTTTTATATAAGAATTCCTGTGAGTCCATGTTTTTCTAAGAGTAAATAGGTGAGAATAAACCCATCAGAAAAGTTAAAAAAAATCCTCTTATTATTACGAAAAACTGGTACAGAGGAGTCACATTTGTATTTCATATTTAAAAAATCTATTTGGCTTTTCTCTTCCTTCCAAAGCAAACATCATTTTATTTTTCATGGTCAAAGGGCAGGTGGATATAATCTGTTTCTGGTGCCATGAAGAGCAGTGAATCATCATTTTCTAATGATGTGTTAGATGTGAAATATTCTTCTTTGAGCTAAAATGGAATAAGTCTTTTCTGAGATTCGGAGGAAATCAAAGGCAGCTGCCAGCACTTGACGTACATCTGGTTTTAAAAATAAGAACAAAGGCTTCTCTAGTGTAGTACCTCTAAAATCTCTTAAGCCCTATTCTCTGTCTCCCAGTTTCACGTTCATGTGCAGTGCTTGGTGATGTAGCAGGACATCCTCACAGTGTGTGGCCAAAAGTTGGAGGTGCCAAACAGTAGTTTATTTGGGTCGACAGAGGCGCGTTGCGGCTGAGAGGCCTCTTTTTCAGTTTCTACTGCTCCAAATTAAAGCCAAAGTCCCAGCGAAGCACACAAACTGTTTGCTTACAAAGCTGTTAGAGCATCTCTTGTAATTTATCATCCAGCCTTACACTTGTGCCATGGGTCTGCCTGGACAGGTATCACCTTATGAAGGACAATGAGGACAAGCCTTCTTCTGTGCGCTGGGAAGCTTTGTAAGTCAAAAGCTACAGATGTAGAGACACAGACGAGACTTTCATGTGTGCTGGGTTGCATTTGCTCTCTCCAAAGGATGTGTCCTTTACCTGACATCAGTCTCAACTTGTATGCAGCCATGGCATTTCAAGCTAAAAAAGCTTACCATTCCAATTTTCCCTGGGCAGTGAAAAGCAATAAATGGAATCCCTGTGGACCCTTGCACGCTTTAGAGATGCCTCTTTGTGTAAAGAGGAGGTAATCACGCATAACTGCTCAAACGTCATCTGGTCATGGGAGCCCGGCACTTGCCACTTTGGCAGATTGCACTGTCAGGAGGTAAACAACGGAAAGAATGAGGAAGGAATCATGTGATAGGAAATGTCAGAGCATGATTGGATTAAAAAAAAAAACCTTCTAAATTAGGGTCATTAATCATGAGCTGGGAAAACAGTGACAGGTCTTGTTCTCAAAGGCTCTTCTCTGGAACTAAGCTAAGTGCCACCCGGAAATTGTGCAATTACCTTAATACCTGATTTAGATGAAAAGTATGCATGACAGTGTCAATTGTTAATTGGGGAAAACAGCTCAGGTAACTGCCATCACAAGAAGTCTGGATATCTAATCCTGTCTCTTTTACGATGCATCCGTTTGTCTCGAATGCATAATTAACACAATGAAATGGCCTTAAATTCACCTATATGTGATGCTGTCAGTGGTGGAATTTTACTCAAGTACTGTACTTAAGTACACATGTTGAGGTACTTTTACTTTGCACACAAAACACACAGTTTATAAAATACAATGTTTATTATAATAATAAATTAAACTACCCAACAATATATGGTAACACTTTACTTGAAGGTATCTACATAAGAGTGACATGACATGACACTGTCATGACACAGTCATGACACATGAATCCTAACCCTAACCCTAACCCTAACTTGTCATGACAAAAACCGAATGACACTTACTAAAATAAGCGTTATGTCATAAACGTTTATGACTTGTTTATAATGTTTATGACACGTTCATGACAGTGTCATGTCACTCTTATGTAGATACCTTCAAGTAAAGTGTAACCCAATATATAGGCCTACAAGTACATCTGAAATGATTAGTCGATTACACACTCAGTTGATCGACAGAACTGTTTGGATCAATTCCAGTTTTAAAATGTGAGGATTTTTCTGCATGGAGTACTTTTGCTTTTAATTAGGGCTGTCAAACGATACATTTTTTTTAATTGTGATTAATCACTGAATTTCTATAGTTAATCGCGATTAATCACATATTTTATCACATGATTAAAATTCTATTATTTTGCATTTCAGAACAGTTTTTAAGTACATATTAACAATCAAAAGCAATTCTTACCAGTGTATCTTGATTGGGAATCAAATGAATGCAAAGAAAGTTACTTTATGTTTGATCTTGATTTTAAGATTTTTAATTATTTATTTACTGTGTAAACAAAAGAAAAATGTGTGAATCTGTCATTATTGCACAATTCCTCCAAGTACCTAACTAAAAACTAAAAATCCCTATCCTTACCAGAGTCAATATAGTGTTTAGTAACGCCTAAATAATTTTGATTACTCACTGACGTCCAGTGATCACCGGTTAATAAGACAGCGTTTGCAGCACCTTGCAGCAGCTCCAGTGTGGCTGCTTTCTCCGGGTCATACAGGCTGTGTTGTAATGTAACAAAGTACAAATACTTCGCTACTAGAATTTTCACGTATCTGTACTTTACTTCATTATTTATATTTCCGGAAACTTTTACTTTTACCCCACTACAGTTTCTAAATAAAATGTATACTTTTACTCCACTACATTTCCCCTAAGCGTCTTAGTGACTCGTTACTACAAAATAATATCAGAAGTAATTTGTTACACTGGAAAAAAGCAGGTTTGCAAATTACTGCTCCTAAATTGCCAAGATAATGCACCCTCAATTCCAGTTGTTGACCTGATGCCTGTTTGTTGCCAAGCGGCAAAAAAAAAAGTTAAGTAAATGATCTGAATACTTCTTCCACCACTGCCTAGATCTGATGCTGTTCTACACTGTGAAGAAACTGCTCCTCTTTCACTACTTCTGCCAAACTCACTCTCATTTAAATTACTATTCTTCCCATGTTAGATTATGGTGACACTTTATACAGGGTTGCAATAGCACTCTATCAAAACTCGACACTCTCTACCACTCTGCTATGGGGTTTGCCACAAATGCCCCTTTCAGCAGACACCACTGCTCCCTTTATTCACTAGTCAACTAGCCCTCGCTCTGGTTTCGCATCTTTTTTAAATCTGCCGCCGCTAACAACTAGAATGCTCTGGTCAAGATTCTTAAACTGGACAAACTCATTTCCGTTTCATCTTTCAAAAACACCATCTCATCCTTGTTCTCCGACACATGCAGTTGCTTTTCCACATCATATTTTCTTTCACCCACTTCTCTCATTATACGTTTTGATGGCTGTCTGTATTTTAAATTGCATTTTATTTTATTTTAAACTGTGTTTATGTCTAATGTACTTTATTTCCTAGCCTTCCTTTCCTTCCCCTAAGTAGCTTTGTCACTTGTCAGGTCGCATTGTAAATAAGAACCTGTTCTTAATGACTTACCTGTAAAAATGAAGGTGAAATAAAAAAAATTAAAAAGCGCGGCTAAGGACTAAATGCTATATGAAATGTCTTCCTCTGGCATAGTTAGAACGGTTAGCTGCATCCCAGCCAGTAATACACATGTCAAGTGTGTCATCTGCACTCTATCATCTCTGCGCTCTCACAAGGAAAATTGAAGCTGTGCGATGAGTAGAAAACTTATATTTTTTGTAGTCCATCTCACAGTCATCTCACAATCATTCACCCAATAACCCGGTCCAGCACTGCAGAGCGCACATAGCAATTAACTCGGAGCAACAGGGTTTCCACTAATGTATCACATTTCTCTGCTCACTGTGTCGATGTAACAAACTGCACCCCTGAGGGCTGCTGCCGCAGAATGATGGCACGGGAGCTGGAATTGACGAGGGCATGTTAGGAACCAACAGCCCCCACCTCCCCCACTGCCAGGACACCAGACATCTTCACTGACTGCCCCACTGTGTGATGCAGTGATTACAGACGAAATCTAATCAGAAGCTGCATGACTTGCGCATAACTCATTGCCAAGCTAATCAATGCTTATTCTGCATGGATTATTGATATCTGTTGTGAAATACAAGCCTTTGTTCCATGTGAGCTGCTGATTCTCCATCAGGCAAGGACAGAGTGGCCCTGTTTTATGCAGTGAGAACCAGACTGAGGACGTGGGAAGATGTGTGTCCCATGGCTAATTTCCTCCCCCACATGTGAAAGATGTCTCACTCGTTTAGTGTGTGCAAAAAGCCTGTGTGGTTTGAGCATGTGTGTATTTTTACAGGCAGTGTCTTTATGGCTCTTAGTTGGTCTCCATAGTCTGCAGTCACAGAGAAAGACATGTGCACTGTTTCTCCGTAGACTCATGTTTGCATGACTAATATGAATGTGTGAATGCCTTTATGAGAGAGGAGTACAGGGACACAGTTCTCTATTGAGTATCATCTTAATTAAACCAAATTTCCCTCAAAGACTCTACAGGCAGCTATTTTAGATTTGCAATTAGCCATGCTTCATACAGCTAACCGCTCGTCCACAAGTCTCAACTGGTGTGTTGTTAAGGCAATATTTGAGAACACTTTTTGGCATAATTCTTCTGAAAGCAGCATACAGCTGGAGAGCACTGCATATTTAGCTTTATTTTCGAAAAATTACCTGATCACTGACCCGTTGCTTTTCCCACGGTCATATCCCAGCAAATGGATAGTGCATGCAAGGGCATTATTACAGCTGCAGTAATCACATATCCCTAGGCAAAGCTTTGTCACATGCAAGTTTAATATGGATTTTAGTGGTGGCCACACTAAGTGTTACACCTCCCAATAAATCACTCAAGGTTTCTCATTCGGTTTCATTAGCAGACCTAAGATTTCATCACTGTAAATGCATATGTGTAAAGAAAAAGATGCAGCCGTTGTTGCTGATTCCTCAGGTGCAGCCGGAGGCCTTTTTTTGTTCCAGTTCCATGTCCTCACAGTTATTTGACTGTAGCTCACTCCCACCACAACTGAAGCATTGTAGGGTATGTGGGACACAGACTCAGAAATAGAGCAACAGTGAGTCAAACCTATAGACTAAAATCAGAGGTGAAACAATAACCAACAGGAGGCGATAGAAGAGGGGGATGTAGATAATCCAGGCAGACCTTAGAGCCAGTATGACCTTACATTGGGGAACCTCTGTACTGTAGCATATATCCATTGTGTTCTTCAGATCCTATCTTTTGCTGAATGGTTTTTAATGAGAATATCTTATATCAGGCCATCGTGGCCCTGTCTTACATCTCATGAAACGTCCCATTTATGCAATATATTCTAAGTTGGACATCAACATTTTGAAGCTGTAGACCTGTCTCATTCAGTCACAGGACACAAAGCAAGCAACCTTTTAAGGCCACTTGTTTTGGCAGATTCATAATGTCATTGTGGTCCCCTAGGTGCAGCAGGACATGCTTGTCAAAGCTCTGACAAAATATTCCTGCTATACTACTTACATGATTTGTAACGTGTCAGATAAAGCATCCTAGCATGACTTTCATATAGTTCATCATGAGTACAGTACATTGAAAATGCAGTTTGACCATAGGCCAACTGGCCGTTACTGGAATATGATGCTAATGCACACTAACAACTGAGCTGCAGCCACATGACGCTGCCCAGGAAGGTTATCTGTCTCCGATGATTTATCTCTCTGCTACCTACAGTCAAAGCAGGTATCTTAGAAGAAAGGTTGCTAGTTAGTTATGGAGGAAGACGGGTACAAGGTATACCTTCCAAATGACACTGAGCAAAAGCCCATTCCCACTCACAGAGCTTATGGTCTGCTCTTGATAGTGCAACATTAAATTATTAATGTCTTTTCATTTGTGTGTGTCGGTTCTAGCCGATGCTGCAATGTCGGCCTCTCAGCGGAGATTGTTTTTTATACTTTGCTCAAAGATAAAGCCTCTCCTCAGCCCCCTGATGCTCGAAAGCACCATAAGTAGAAAGAGTCTTCCAAAAGATTTAGTTCCACTGGTGACAGAGCCTCCACTTCATACCTACCAAAATACTAATTTGGAGTGTGATATCATTATCACTATCCTTCCCTGCCGCATGAAGAGAATGTGACAAATTCCACTGACTCCAATTAGGCTCTAGTTTAATTACGCATTTACCAAGGTATTAATTCAGATCCCTCTCCTCAAACCCTCACTAATTCCAGTATGATGCATTGTCACCCATAATTTCTACACAGCATACAGTTCATTACTTAAAATAAGCAAGTCCACTGGCATCATTAAACCAAAAATCTGGTTGACTCACAGCTCAGAGGGTGTAATCATAAGATAGAAATGAAAGTGTAATATAGCAAAAAATAATTTTGTGTAATTGTTTAATTGGAGCACTGAGTAATGATGAAGAGAGTTAAATATTGTGAATTTGTAAAAAAAAAAAAAACCCTATTACAGAAATTCAGCTGTTTGTGTGGCTGTATTTGGATGTAATGTCCTACCAAGAATAGCATATTTGGCAGGTGTAAACAGGGCTGTAGTCAAGACCACATTTGTCGAGTTCAAGACAAGTCCAAGACCAGGACTAGTTGAGACCAAGTCAAGACCGAGTCCAAAAAGGTTCGAGTACAAGACAAGACCGAGTCCAAAAAGGTTTGAGTCCGAGTCAAGAACGAGTCCAGGACAGAAAAAAAAAAGTCTTATGCATGACAGTATCAAGACAATAATTTTGGGTTATTATTTGTTGATCTAAAAGCAAAAACAGTGTCACAACAGCCAGGATTTGTAAGTATAGCCATTCCCCTTGATATCATATAATCTAATCTAAAGAAAACAGAATGACATATGGTGATACCTCATAATAGCAGTGTTAGAACTGATACAAACACCAATCCACTACTATTACCACTGCGAGGTACTAATACTGAGCATTTGAGCAACTAAATGTCAAAATAGCTTCACTCCAGATGTAGTGTAGAAAGTGTTTCACTTTCCTTCTAGGGCACGCAGATGCAGGGCGTGCCGTGCGAAGATAATCTAGTGTGTGATTGGTTATCAGGTGGCCAGTGTTTCACTTTCCCTCCAATATTATAATAAACATAATAAAGACACCTGGTCGAGATCAAACGGCATATTTGGCAAGACCAGTAGCAGAGACCGAGACCAGTCCAAGTCCAATTACCAGCGAGTCCGAGACAAGTCCAGGACCATAGAAAAACCGTCTTGAGTCCGTACTAGAGTCCAAGACCGGACTCGAGTACTACAGCCCTGGGTGTAAATAATTTCAAAGGTCCCATATTATTATATATCTGTCTTTTTTATTATTCCGAAACTGTGCCTTTAAACGAGCTGTCAAGTCTTCTGTACGGTTGTGATGTCACAACTATACTGTGTATAGGTAGAAAGTGCTGCTACAGTGCTGTTACAGTCATTCCCCGGCTGCAGTGACGGTTGAGTCTGACCAATCGGAGCAGACTGGGCTTTTTTATCGGGAGGGGGCTTAGAGAGACAGGCTTTAAAATGGAGTGTTTCAGTCAGAGGGTGAATACAGGTATATTCAGAGAGACGGTATGAGAAAATAATGTCTTTTTGAACATTAAAGCAGTGATCTAAGCGCACGCCGTGAAGCACCTGGCGAGGTGCATTTAGGGCGTGGGTGAATCCACTTTTGCTAGTTTAACGGCGGAAAAAAGGGTCTGTGCGCCAGGCGCATGGTTCAAAAGGGTTGTACTTAGTGTCTTAATTAATTCATAGGTGTTTTTTGGGGTGTAACATACCTTAGCGCATTGCTATTATGATGGCAGATTTGCTAAGCAGAAAGGAGAGATTTTCAGGAGAAGAAACTGATCTGCTTGTGCATGAAGTAAAGGCGTGCAAGCAGATCATATCATAATACTATTTCACATTGTAATATTTTTGTTTTTAATCTTTTGCATGTTTGTGTGGTGCTGCGCGTCCCTGTGTGTGTGTGTGTGTACAAAGCATAGTGTGCGCACGCTGTGCACGAGCCTAGGCGCATTTTACTAATTTGCTGTTAAAATAACAATGAAATGCTGCGTTATTGACTTTAGACCAGGTTTTTATTGGTCAATGCCGCAATGACTTTCCACTGCCTCAAGATAGCAATATGCCCAGAATGCACCTGAACACACCTCCCTGTAAGACCAGCACGCCCATGGGCGCACAGATGGGCGCAGGTGCCTTTGCCATTTAAACGACATGGGCGTTAGACGGGAAATTGACAACTGCGTCGGTCTTAAACTAAAAGACACTTGTGTCGTCTTTGCGCTGCGCCGGGTGCAAGATAGGGCCCATAAACATGTTCTAGTATAAACCTGAGAATGAACAGAATATGGGACCTTAAAAAAGCTCAAAGGTGGCCCAAGGCATAAGCAACACGGCCATTTGTCATAAGATAAGTAGGCCTATGTTAACATATCCTATATTATCTCATGGTTTTGTACTATTTTTGTATTCACACAGAAACTGAACTCTGTTCAATAGGCCTTTCTCACAGCAGACAGGGACCTGAAATCAAAGCAGCTAAATGGAATTCAGCCATCATTCATTATATTATTTACACCTGTGCTTTTCCTAGTGTGACAAGTCAAAATGTCTCCCGTGGAAAAAGGCCTATTCCACCCTGTTAATGTAGGCGTTTTCCTTCTTTTAGTGATTTAGTGACATGGGGTGGGGGGGTCATATTCTGCTAGAAACCCAGAAAAGTTGCCACTCAGGAATACTTATCAACTCATAGTAATGTGTAACTAATAGGAAAACGTTTTCTTTATTTATGTTAAATGCCTAGTTTGAAGAATGTCAATCTCACTGATGTTAATGGTGCTTGTTTTTTTATATTAATAGTTTAGAGTAGGCTATGACGTAAACTGGAGTAGTATTTTTGTATTAGGCTATTTAAAACTGTCTGTTTGGAATGTACACTTGTCTATGGTGAAGACTGGGGGGTAGGATTTAACAAGCTTAGGCATCTTCTTCATACCCCACTAACACAGACCGTTTAGGGAACGTTAGTTTATGGTTCTCTACCCCTTTTCAAAACGGGTCAAGTGTGTGTTATTGTTCGAAATAAAGACTGAATTTCTAAAATATAGTGCCTGAATGTTTTGAGTCAGAGACGGACCGACTGCTGGTCTCCAGAAACGGGTTCTAAACTCTCCTAAACTAACCAGCAGGAGTCACACGGCCGCTGTTTTTACCATAGGTAACCGAAAAAAAAGCCGGAGAAAGTCAAAGCGGAAGTGAGGGACTAAGCGGAGCAGGAAAACTTTTTTTTTTGGGGGGGGGAACTTGGAGAGAGCTGCATCACATCGGAGCTACGTGATGCAAAGTAAAAAACTCTTGTAGGCTACGCCGAGTTAAATTTCCAAGGCAACTTTTGTCGTTGAGGCACAATGGGACTCCCCACGCTGGAGTTCAGCGACTCTTTCCTGGACAGCCCGGACTTCAGAGAGCGGCTCAAATGCCATGAAATAGAGCTGGAGCGGACCAATAAATTCATCAAAGATCTCATCAAAGATGGGAACATGCTTATCACTGCGCTCAAAAGTAAGTAGCCGTACACGGCCCTTTCCTTTTTCCTCCCCTCCTACGGTTCCACAAATAATCTCTTCTAACTGTAACTACCTGAAAGCCACAGGCGACCTGTGAATTAGCCTAGAGGATGCATTCATTCCAGCTTGTTTCAGTCTGAAGCTGAACAACCCTGTGGTCTCCCATTGGGAAAGCATTTTGGCTGTATTGCTGGTGAAAGGGGTTAAATCTGTAAGAAAACCACACGTTTCATTATTCGGAAATATTTGTAATTCCAAGACACAATTTCTTTCTTTTTTTTTTGCCTTTTTTGTCGCTGGCTCCACTGCAGGGAGGCAGCATCCATACAGTAGGATCGTCTTAACAGAGTGAAGATCAGAGTCCAAACTGTCTTGCTGTTGAGAGTGGTTTATCTCTGCTCTATTAGCTCATCATAAGGACACAGCTAGACATCTGGAGATCATTAGTGCAGAGGTGGACTTTCCATTAATGAGATATGTGCCTTCACCATCAAACCTTAAACCCATCAGAAGTGAGTGAAAACCCTTTAACAGCGGTGTAAGATGTATTCAGATCCTTTACTTTAGTAAAAGTATGAATACCGCACTGTAAAAATACTCAAGTAGAAGTCCTGCATTAAAAATGTTACTTAAGTTAAAGTCGCTAAGTATCATCAGGAAAATGCACTTAAAGTATTCAAAGTAAAAGTACTCAATGGAGAAAACTGGAAATGATCCAAACAGTAATGTGTTTAATGGTCTAATCATTTCAGCTGGACTTGTAGGCCGTTATATTGTTGGCTAGTTTCATTTATAATAAAACATTGTATAAACTACATGTGTTTTGTGTGCAAAAGTTTTACTAAAGCTGTCAGATGAATGTAGTGGAGTAGAAGTAGAACGTGGGAGAAAAAGAAAAGTACAAGTAGCCTACCGCAAATGTGTACTTAAGTAGCTACTTGAGTAAAAATTTACATTCCACAACTGGTCTTTAGTGACGGGCATGAATGAAAACTGTACTGTATGACCTTCTCGATGAGGATGCAAGCTCTTTGTCATGGGTCATTGTCCTCTCAAATTCCAAGCTCTATCTCCAATCCCACTATTCTGATTCAAGTGGACTTCCTGTTCTGCTGATGTCTGAAGGGATGGGAGGTGAGTCTGTTCACGTCAAAAGTGTGTCTGTGAAATGGAGAAAGATTAGAAATATAGGCCTAATAAATATGGAAAACAGCTGGCAAGGAAGCCACTAGATGGGAAGGCCACAGCAGTGTGTTGTAGTGCACTCACTAACACATCACTCAGTGCAATAATCATTTTGTTCACGGTTCAACCAAGCATGGCCCTGTCAACCTTTACTTTAAGAAAGCATCATCCTTTTCATGCATTCAGTCTTTTCATCATCATTCCTACACATGATATGTACTGTGCATGTTTTGGCTTTCTGCTGCTTTTGTGGACAAGGCAGTGACTCAGTCATAAATGCCACCTAGGGGTGGACATATTGACAGGTTGAAGCTGCAATTCTGAACTTTTTTTTCACATAAACGCATCAAATATCAACATTTTATTAGTTTTGTCGTGCAGCATTATTAGTAGGGCTGCCCAATATATCAGGTTTTTTTTTATCCTCATCGCAATATCAACTAGCCTAATATACTCATTGCGAAAGGCTGCGACATATCGCGATAGACACAAAAGAGATGTTTTGTGTCTATCATGTGTTAATGGTCATTCTTTTTTTAGTGCTGCCTTTTATATTTAATTTAATGTTCAATTTGTTCAATGAAAGAATGTTGCAAATGATTTCCTTGTATTTGTTTTAAATTCAACAAGCAATCTGTTGTATTTTAGCAGAATACTGAAAGCAGCAGAAATGCAGACCTGATTACACTTTAATAGCTGTTTGTTTATTGCGAGTAATATCGCATATTGCATATTTTCCTCATATGGTGCAGCCCTACTAATTATTAGTCTATGTGTTTGTGACTATCTGCTAGGGCTGCCACCTCTTAGTCGATTAGTCGACTAATCGGTCGTTTTGGTCTTAGTCGACTAAGATTTCTTTAGTTGATGAGTCATTTTTTATGCTTATTCATGCTTAATTACTCATTTCCAAGAAACTTAACAGCACATTTCTGATAAGCACAAGATTTAAAGTGGTGCTTTTGCAGGATTAATTGTGGAGAAACTCAGTTTTACAGATGGTTCATTAACTACATTTATATTGTGCTTTTCTAGTCTTAATCACCTCTCAAAGAGCACAGCTCTGTCGATTACATCAACTAATCGATTAATCGACAAAATCATATAAGTGTTAGTCGACTAAGAATTTCTTTAGTCGAGGACAGCCCTACTATCTGCACATCTAAATTGGGGGTGTCAGCTAGGATACTGTAGGCCTTTTTCGTATTGTATGGGCCTATTGTGTAGTGAGCACTGAGCTGAGTTGGAACAAAGCAATGTCACTGTGCAAGTTATAAAAGTTATTTAAAAAAAAAAATATTGTCTTAAAAAATATATTTATTTGGGATAGAGGAATCAACTCTCCTGGACGAATCAGAGTCATTTTAAAAATGGGACAATGATGTGCATAATATCCCTTTTTTATTTTTCTTCTAAAGCACGATGAAGAGATGGATGGACAAATGAACGAAAGACAACTACAGAGTGAAGTAGTTAGTTACACAGATAAATAGATTTTGTTCACACTGTTCCACAATTGTGCGCATGTGTCTACCTGTTTTTACAGTCTATGGTCTCTGTGGGTACATTTGATGTCAACAAAAACAGCGAGGAGCACTTAGCATTTGGATCATCATGCCTTGCCGTTGTAGGGATCTACGATTCCTGAGGGCAGCTGAAGGCCAAACCTGTTTCATACCTTTTTCTGCAGGAAAGCTGTTGGGTCAGTGGGCAGGGTCCCAAAGTGCACAGAAATACTCTGCAGAATGGTTTATTCATGGCAGCTACTCAGTAGCAGGATGTTAAGGTCCATGTGCTTTAAACCGAATAAGACCTCAATGCTCCAGGTTGTACTATGCATATAAGACAGTGGGGAGTGAATTGAGACTTTGGTTGCTTTTGATTTATCGATGCAGAAAAATAACTGTATGGTTAAGGTCCCAGGAGTCCAGTCTCTTGAAAAATTAAAAGTTAAAATCGAAAAAAATGTAAATCAACTGGGGTTGATCCTCCAATGTGTAAACTATTACAGTAAATAAACCTATTACTTATTAAACAAAAAACTCGGCCCCAACTCCACCAGTTATAGGCAGGAATGCTGGGTTGTATTTGTCTTGCCTTTTTGTAGTGATTAGCGGAACAGTCCTTTAACTGGAAAGCCCAGTTTCAGTCAGGGGCGGAGTGAGAGCACAGGAAGCGAGCAGACGGAAGTAAATTATTGATGGTCTTTAACTCAGGATGCCACAGGATGCCACAGAGGTTTATGACCCTTTATGACCCGCCATCAGTGGTTATATTACTGGAAGACCTTTAATGGACCCTTTTTTTAATAGTCATCATCTCATGTTTCAAAAATTGAATAGTATACCATAATTCATCCGTCTTCACATGTGCGGTCTGAGTGAATGAGGCCCGTTGAGCCAAGGTTGACTCATGTTAATACATCACCTGTAAAATGGTTCTTTACATTAAGGAAACTGTTGCCGTTTCTAATATGTTAGTAACTAGCTACAGTAGTGTGTGTGTGTGTGTGTGTGTGTGTGTGTGTTTCTAATAATAACTTGTATTTGTATGGTGCATTTACAAACAATAGTTTACAAAGTGCTTTGACAGAAGCAAGAAACAAAGCACATATAAATCAATAAACATACGTACACATCATTGTAGTAGTGGAATCAGAAGATGGGGCGGCCTTTAAGGACAGAAAAAATGACAATTCAATAAACAAAATGTAATTAACAGGTGATAGGGTAAAACGACAATGAGAAAGACGGCATCACATAAAAGCAAGTCTATAGAAATGTGTTTTAAGAAGTGATTTAAAAGAAGTCACTGATTCAGCGAGCATTATTTCCTCGGGCAGGTCGTTCCAAAGCCGACATCCCCTGATCGAGAAGGCACCTTGAGGCACCTCTGGTTTTGAGCCTTGACTTTGGAACGGTTGGAAGGGCCCGCCCGAGGATCTAAGGCTGCAAACGGGCTCATATGGGTTCAGCATTTCAGTGATATAGAAGGACCAGACCCTGACGAGCCTTAAAAGTGATCAGTAAAATATTAAAATCAATTCTAAAACGGACAGGGAGCCGGTGAAGTGAAGCTAGGATAGGAGTCAGATGTCTTTTTAAACCGGTAAGAAGCCTGGCTGCTGAGTTCTGGACCAGCTGGACAATTAAAGACAATAATTATGGTTAGGAATGGTGCTTTGTTTCTTAGTTACTTCTCTGTAGGATTAACCATGTAGTAAATGACAAATGGAATTACATTTACCAGGGTCGACTCTTGGTTGTGGCTGAAATAGTCTCACATAGCTAGACCTATCTCCAGTAATGTAGGGAGTCTGGCTACATTGCTTATCGTTCTGGGATAGGGGGGGGAAAAGCTCTGTTTTGTTTGCTTTTCTTTAAACCAATCCCAATTGTCTTTGGCGGTGCTAATCTCTGGACTCAGCGACTCTTGCAAAGTAGATAGCAAAGATAGCGGAAGGGGAGGAGAATGGCTGACATGATGTCAGCCTTTATCCCAGCTCTGTGTATCTGGTAAGCCAGACTATGGCTGAAATAATGTAGTAAAAAAAAAAGGTAGCATCAAATAAATTAGAATCAGTCATCTTGGCGTGTCCTTTTCTTGATCTAAATGCAGTTCACCGATATCTAGTACATTTTTGACTCCTCTGTATGTAAACTAGGGATGTAACAATTACTGGTGTAACGGTAAACTGTGATAAAAATGTTGATGATAACAATTACCGTTTTAATACCGAAAACCGTGATAATTAAATTTTACTTTAAAGTGTTCATGTGTATAGTTTTATATTTTAATTTTGATTATGAAAAAAACACGTATATAATTAGTGGTGTTTCTTTGATTTGTTTACATATTTTTCTTTATGTCTTAGCTTGATTGTTTGGATTTGTATAATTTAAACCTCCACTACTAGAAATGTTCCTGACAAATAAGCTGTTTACATGCTGAACCCTTGTTCCTTTGATGTTAAAAGTTACACTTGTGATAAGGTTTTGCCTATATTTTGTAATATAATAAACACTGTTACACTTTTTGAAACTATTTCAGCTTGTGTAGGCCTATCAGTGCTTTCTGAACATATTGACCACACTTTTAAAAATACTGCGATAATACCGAAAACCGTGATAATTTTGGTCACTATAACCGTGACGTTAAATTTTCATAGCGTTACATCCCTAATGTAAACTCAGCCATATGTCCATTGTAATGTACTAGTGCAGTGTCTGAACTTTAGCCTAGTGTGAGCTATTTTACTGATTGATCTCTTAGTGAAATGCTCTAAGTGAATTTAAGTTGGTTCTTTATTGGACAGGGAGAAGCGAAGCTAGCAATATGCACTGCACAATACTGGAATTTATAAAATTGTGCAGCCGTCTTTATAGAGCTGGTAAGTCCTGCTCCTTCCGTAAAACCCCGCTGGACCTCAAAGTTGAAAAACCGTCAATGCAAGTGAATGGGAGAAAATAATTATTTTCTGGTCCCGTTTGAATTGTGCCATGAATGTGAACATATGTTGTCTGTGAATTTTTTATATAATTTTTCATGTAACGAGTTTGACAGTATATTGCATGATTCTTCGGCTAGCCGTTGTGGAAAAGACAAAACTAGAAAGACTACATGTCGCATATGTGACGTCACCCCATAACGCATTTTCCCTCCATAAATCACGGTGCGATAATCTATGAAGACAGATCGAGATGCCTGTGTGTTTTGTACCCAAATGTCACCATTCAAACAAGCTTTGCTTTTGCTACAGTAACTGCTACTAGCATTTTGCTAACGTGCTAGTTAGCTATTAGACTCACCGAAACATTATAACGCTTTTCTCTTCGACTGGCGTGGACAACGCCGACCACCTCCCCACTTGCGAACTTAAACCCCTCCACATGCCCAGACCTGAAGTGGTTTTCACCACGCTCAATTAGTTTGTCCTCTCCCTGAAAGAATGCGGTGAAGTGCACCAAAGACACAGCCATGTTTAGCGGGATCCATGTGCTAGTGGTGGTGACGTATATAAAACGCGTCGAAAGCAGCGAAGAGCTGTAGTCCACAAAGTGCTCTCACACAAAGTCTAACCGTATCAAAATTCTACCCGCTAAATTGAAGCATTCTTTACACGAAAAATTATATAAAAAATTCACACACAACATATGTTCACATTCATGGCAAAATTCAAACGGGTACAGAAAATAATTATTTTCTCCCATTCACTTGCATTGACGGTTTTTCCACTTTGAGGTCCAGGGCGATTAGCGGAAGGGGCGGGACTTACCAGCTCTATTCACACGGAGCCTCTGAGTTTTGTTACCCTTGGCTGCAGTAGTTAGCACTCATTAGCTCAGAGGGCTAACTTGGCTTGTTTTACTTTATAACATGAACATGTTTGTCACCCTGAACGTCTCGCCCAACGGCGTTAAAAAAATCTGACCGCGTGCTGCACGCATGCGAGTCACCATATCCAAACACAGTACAGCCGGACAGACTCACTCACAGATTCCCGCTTTTTATAGCCGTGGTTCCCAACCTTTTTGGTCCAAATTACCCCCATAGCTCTGTCAGATGAACCCATGCATCCCTTCATCAATTCCCAATGTATGTTCCAAATGTGTAACACTATTCATCATATAAAAGTGGATAATGTCAATCTTTTTATACTTTTTGAACTGTCAATATTTAGGTTGGTTTGGTCAGCAATCAGACTACTACTACTTGGAGTGAAGCTGAATGTTTCAACCATATATCCATTACAGTTAGCTAACTATTTCAGCTGTTTAGTCAGATCTTTTAGCTAACTTTATCAGCTGTTTAGTCAGAACTTTTAGCTATCTATTTCAGCTGTTTAGTCAGATCTTTTAGCTAACTATATCAGCTGTTTAGTTAGAACTTTTAGCTAACTATTTCAGCTGTTTAGTCAGATCTTTTAGCTAACTATATCAGCTGTTTAGTTAGAACTTTTAGCTAACTATTTCAGCTGTTTAGTCAGATCTTTTAGCTAACTATATCAGCTGTTTAGTCAGAACTTTTAGCTAACTATTTCAGCTGTTTAGTCAGATCTTTTAGCTAACTATTTCAGCTGTTTAGTCAGAACTTTTAGCTAACTATATCAGCTGTTTAGTCAGAACTTTTAGCTAACTATTTCAGCTGTTTAGTCAGATCTTTTAGCTAACTATTTCAACGTGTATCCATTACTTTTAGCGAATCATTTGAACTGTTTAATCATTACTTTTTTCTAACTATTTCTACCGTTTAATCATAACTTTATGCTATCTATTCAGCAGTCATTACTTTTAGCTATTTATTCCTAACATTTATTCATTACTTTTGGCTACCTGTTTAAACTTCAGTGCTCGCCTGCTAACTAGTTTTCAAGCACTCTTACACAACTGCAACATCTAGTGTTCAGGTGTTACAGCTGATATATTCTTTTAATCAAATTATAATTTCAATTTTTTTCAAATTAGTTGTGCTGCTTCACAATCTTTCTACGTACCCTCTGGCAATAGTGGAAGTACCCCCTGGTTGGGAATCACTGCTTTATAGTATGATGTTTTCGTGCTCATGATCATAATTGTGGTCTAAACATTCCCAAATCCCATTCCATTTTGAATGTAGTTATTTGTCGGTATGGATAATGTGTTCCAGGTGTGAGTACCATCTATCTGCAGATGCGGTAAATAGCTCTGCCGTACTGTCTGTGGCTGCCTGGCACTGACTGTTCACACCTGGTGTAAATAACAACTGCTGACTTGTATTAATCCCTCTGCTTGACTGCAGTAATTGAATACACTAAAGGTTCTAATTATCCCCTTTGTGAGTAGGGTGGGAGAAACCACAGATACAAGGCAAATAATGATGCATTTCAGATGTGGTAAGTAAGTTTGTCCACAAAGCGCCTGGGCAGGTAGCCAGCCATCATTGGAGGCTATAATGTTTTATACTTGAACTTTATGTGGTAACATTCAAACGTTGAGAGGATGTGGGTAACATAGGATGTCCAAAAAGTCAGTTAGTACACTTGGGTTTAATCAACTGACCTGTGCACACTGATTTGCAGTTTTAGGTCCAAACTAACCATAATATCAAGTTTTTGTTGTTAAGACTAAGCGACAGTCACAATGACTAAAAGAATCAAATTAGTTTAACATCCTGGGAAATGTGCTCATTCTCTTTCTTGCCGAGAGTGGAATGCCGAAGATTGATACCATTCTCATGTTTATACGTGAATATAAAGCTACAGCCTGCAGCTGGTTAAATAATGTTCACTGTTCATGTTAGCAAATAATTGTATACATAACCTTTGATTACACTGAACAAGACAATTTTAACACACAAGACTTTCTATATACAAAATAATGGATATGGCAGAGGAATATGCTTTCTCCCCTGTACCTCATCCATCATTGTTGTATATCAGAACACCTCATCATGTTTTATCACTTACATCAGACACACACAGAGCACCATGGGCATCCCATTTGCAATCTTCTTTTCTCACCACCTGTCATGTACTGTAAATCCAATATTCATTAGCCTTTTAGCCGTGGATTGACTGGCCAGCGTCCAAGAATAATATTTGAGACTCTTTAGCTGGCTAGATGGCTTTTTCTCAACAACCACTTCTTGTTGACTTGGCTTTTGTCATTTCACACGGAGGCCCGTAGCATACAGTTGGCTTGTGTATGAGCTTGTGTCCTGAGAGTGGCTGCTATATACAGCAGGCCCATTGATTTAGAAGACAAGCCTATCAACATCCTTTCAGAGGGCTACGGGTGATGTCACAGTTGCTCCATCCATATTTTCTACAGACCGGTTTAAACTGAGATGCTGGTAAATCGATTATTGTTAAAAGCTGTTCCAAGTGGCACTGCCAAGCCAAGCCATAAACCTATGATTTTGTTGTATATTAGGCCTTCATTTTAGCTATAGAACACATACACTAAATGGATCACAATTAGGCCTGCACGATGTATAGTTTTTTTTTATGGTCATCGCGATATCAACTGGCGCAATAAACACATTGTGAATGGCTGCGACATATCCACGACCGTCCACTTCTGGGATTGCTAGAGTGCCGTCGGAAATTCCGCCAGATGTCACTCTTTTCCGCCGGATGTCCGTCATCTTCCTCTTTCTTTGTGTTGGCATTTTAAACGGTGGATTTATGAGGACTGTGGTTAACTGCTCCACAGGTCTCTGCAGGGTAAATCCAGACAGCTAGCTAGACTATCTGTCCAATCTGAGTTTTCTGTTGCACGACTAAAACTACTTTTGAACGTACACACGTTCCACCAAAACAAGTTCCTTCCCGAGGCTACTTTGCAGCGGCACCGTTGCACTGTCCGGCACTTAGCACCATCCAGAACGATTGTGATTGGTTTAAAGAAATGCCAATAAACCAGAGCAGGTTTTTCTCCCATCTCGGAATGCTGTGTGGACTAGCCAGACCTTCCTCTGCAGCGCTGTGGAGGAAGGTCAGGCAATGCGAGACTAGTTGAAAGAAAATATCAGTAGAAAACTGCACTTTAGAATGAAGCTGACATTTTTTTTATTGGTGCCTTTTGTATTCAATTCAATGTTTAATATGTTCAATAAAAGATTGTTTCATTTGTGTTAAATATCAAAAAGCAATTTGCTGTATTTTATCAGAAAGCAGCAGAACTAAGTAGACTTTAATATGTTTATCGCGAGTAATATCGTTATTGCGATAATCAACAGCGTTTTTTGCATATTTTCCTCATATTGTGCAGCCCTTATCACAGTTTAATGTCATTGATGGATGTGTGTGGAAAACACTGTGCACCTCCAGGCCCACAGCTGGTCCCAGAGCAGTGATGGAGTCCTCAGAGACCTGCTCAGACTCGGGCAGCCTATGTGTGTCCTTCACACATAATTTGTACAAATTTGTAAAAATAATGAACCAACTGCTTGTTCCTCGCTCCTAGTCGTAGCAGGTAGGGCATGTACGTTGTGCATCACTGCCCTTACTCCAGATATGGGCTGTTTAGGCCTGCACCTTCAATTTGCTGCAAAACTGAAATAATTCTCAAATTGAAGGGTGTATTGTACATTAAAAAAGTTGTTTTTTCCCCTCTCTTCACAGTTATTATTAAAAGCCTCTTTTTTAAAAAAAAGAATGTTGTCCTTTGAGAAGATTCATGAATCCGACTAAGCATTTCATTTCCATGAGCTTTAAAGAATGCAGCCAGATTAGCTCAGTCTAAACTAGAAGACAGCCCATTATTATGTAAGCTGCCTGGGAGTCTCTGCC
The DNA here is from genome assembly GCF_008315115.2 of Sander lucioperca. NCBI lineage: Eukaryota > Metazoa > Chordata > Actinopteri > Perciformes > Percidae > Sander > Sander lucioperca. Next base: position 19,251,689 of record NC_050177.1, read on the forward strand.
GCCTTCCCATGCCCACGCCTGTTCACCAGCCAGAGTGATGCTTCCTCCCTGGGATACATGCAGTAATATACGGCTGACACGCATGTGTGTCATTATAAAATCAACAGTATTTAGCAAGTCTGTAATCAGCATCTTTACTCGTTCCAACTGTGCCTACATAATTCTGATGTATTTATGCAACTTCATATAGCCATAATTCATGTTATTTTATTAAATGGGGACATGACGTGTAGGCTTTTTGATAAAAAATTTCAGAAAAAGCGTTCAGCTTTGGGAACTAGGAGTGTTTGTTTGTCTGAGGACAGATGATGCTCCCAAGGCTCAGCCACAGGAAATGACCTGTAAACATGCTTGTATAACCATCCCCCATCCTCCCTCAGATAGCATTTGGCCGGACACTGTGTGTGTGTGTGTGTGTGTGTGTGTGTGTGTGTGTGTGTGTGTGTGTGTGTGTGTGTGTGTGTGTGTGTGTGTCTGTGTGTGTGTGTGTGTGTGTGTGTGTGTGTGTGTGTGTGTGTGTGTGTCGGCCTGTGACTGGAAAGCAGGCTGTGTGTTGCAGGATTATACCATTTATAATGTATTGCTGGCACTTTGACAACTTTGATGAATTTGAACTCATGTAATGGAAATGAAATACACGAGTGCATTATGTGACTTGTTTAGCAATAAAGCTGAGCGAAGCGGTAAGCGCGGCTCACGCAGCACAGCAAGGGACTCGGGTGTTTTTGTGGACACATTTTGATAAAAGGATTAGACGTTGTATTTCTAAAAGCTGCTTCCCCTCAGACTGTACAGGGAAATGTGTTTTGTCTCCAGATTCGAGGTGTGTTCTGAAGTACTCTGTTGTTACTCTGTCAGTCAAAGTGATTGTCACACCGAGCGCAGCATTCCCCTGCTCGCCCTCGCCTGACATTTGCATGCTTTGGTTGCTTCTTCAGACTAAAAAAAAAAGGATAAGGTGATCTGTTGTGTGTTTCTCCTCCACATCATTAAAAATTCACTATTAGGAAGTGCTCCTTTCATTTGAGCTAAAGTGCTGCATCTCCCCTAATTGCAATGTTAGTATATTAGGCTGAAACAACTAGGACTTAGTCCCAATGTCTTGCAGTAGTTTTGCTTTGGTTAACAACGGATGATTTGTGTAGGCTGCCTGTTAAAAAACAACTCGCACAGACTTGGCTGGAAAACATGATTGTGCTATACATTCTTGTGATGAGCCAAAAGATTGTGTGGTAAAAGATGGTGAATTCACGTCGACTTAGCCTACTCAGATGCTAAACTTAGACTCTGGATGGCACATGAGAAAGTCTCCAGCTCCTGGCTCCGTGGGCTGCCAAGTTTGATCCGAATGTGTTTGGACAATGGGTGGGGGTTTAAATTAGTTTTGCACACCTCTTTTTATTTTTAATTGTCTTACTTTGAAGCATGCTCTTGGCTAATTGTACTTTGCCTTGATAAGAGCAAGATGGCCTCTCTCAAAATAGATGTTTTGTGAAATCTTATTTGTGAAAAGTCCAATGCCAACTCTTACTACAAATGTGAAATGTCGTTTTTTTTCAGAGGCAAGTTCATCTCTGTCAGAACTTGTGTCAGATGTGTTGTCTGTGTGCGTTCTGAAAGAAAATCTCTCAGCTCGGTCTAAAGGCTGTAGACTTAGTGATAAATGGTAGAGGCTGGCCTGGCTGGCTTTTTTTCATTCCAGCAGAATTGCAGGGCTAATAACTCTCGTCTTTTTCTTTGGAGCTTAAGAATAGGCTGTGGCGTTGCATCAGGCACATATCAAAGACCCGGTATCCGTTTCTTCTTCTTCAATAGCTTTAAACTATTTAAGACAGATGAAAATATTGCAGAAGTGTATTGTGCAGGGATAGATAGGTATCCAAGGTATATTTCTCTTATTCTGAGCATTTCTACAACATATTCAGATTAGTTGATGTAATTAAGCGGCCAATAGTCAGCACACATACAGCAGATTGCTGTTAACATATACTGCTTATGTTTATTCCATCAAAATACCAGAGACGTAGTGTGCTTGAGTGGCATGCTTCTTAAAATGACTTCCAAAGAAGGTCTAGGTATTAATTAGGGCTGGGCAATATATCAATATTATATCGATATCGTGATAGGAGACTAGATATCGTCTTAGATTATTGTAATATGACATAAGTGTTGTCTTTTCCTGGTTTTAAAGGCTGCATTACAGTAAAGTGTTTTTTTTTCTCTGAACTTACCAGACTGTTGTAGCTGTTTTTATTATTTGTCTTTAGCCACTTAGTCGTTGTATCCATATTATTGGTGATTATTTATCAAAAATCTCAGTGTGTGTAAATGTTTTATGAAAGCACCAGTAGTCAAACCTACAATATTGCCGCGACATTGATGTATCTGGTCAAAAATGTCGTGATATTTGATTTTCTTCACATGGCCCATATGAAGAAAGGCAGATTGTGAACTTGCCTTTCGTTGGTTTGCCTCAAAAAAAGAGACAAATATGTATAGTAAAGTCTGGGAATGTGCCTTGTAAATATTATACGGAAAATACCTTGAGTGCATTCTGAATTTCTGAGTCATTTTAGGGGATGTGTAAATGTGTAGCTACTTAGCAAAAGCTGAAGATGAATTCTTAAATGGAACACTATGCCTGTGACTTGACGTTTTAAAAGCTTTTCTGCACAGATTTGTGCTAAAGCGCCTCATTAAAACCTCTAAGAATATCAGTAGGTGTCAAAGCACAACAGGGTTGCTGCTTAGTAATTACTGTTGTGATGAGTATGTCAGTCATATAACACAAAGTGCTGGACGTTCCGTACAGTGATCTTCAACATGTGCCAGTCAACAGGACATTTTTGAGATACTTTTCTGTATAAAATATCCAAGATTCCTTTATTTTTCATTTTTATGCATCACAATTTGTGTTTCACACATCCACTATGGCCCAGCCCTAGTATTAATCCCTAACATGTCGTTACACCACCCTAAACTTGCTTTCTTGCTTTGGAAAGAAGTGGTGTGAAAACTGCTTTAATATTGTTAAATTGTCCCACAGGGACTATGTTCCGTGATCTCTCCTTTTCATGTTTTATTCACCCGTATTTAAGAGCTTTTTGTCACTCAGAATTAGTTCACAGGTTGACCAACTGCTACTTAAAGTAACTGCCTGCTGCTATTACTACAGCAGCAGCAGCAGCAGCGAGTGCAGTTATTAGATAAGGCTTTGTTTCAGGCAACAGTTGGCGGTGGGAAAGGTTTTGGTATGCTCCGGGAGTGCGAGGGCCCGTCTGGTTGGCCCTCCTCACACAGCTCTTCTTGTCCCCTGCTGGGTGACTGGCAGGCAAATGTATTAGTAAGCAGGTGGAAGAGGCCTTACCTGAAGGGCCGCTCCCCTTCCCCATTACAATCCCTCCACATGGAATCAAAGTGGCATAATGCACCCTACTGTTGCATCAATGAGATCTCTCCGTCTCTCGCTAAGCTGGGTGCATAAAGGCGTTCCCCCCTTTGAAGAGCTTCTCATCTGAAATCAGCAGTGTCTCACCGACAAATAAAGTAGCTATCGTGTCTCTAACTTGGATGTTAATGTACAGGCAGACTGTGAACTTGCCTTTCGTTTGTTTGCCTAAAAAAAAGAGACAAATATGTATAGTAAAGTCTGGGAATGTGCCTTGTAAATATTATACAGAAAATACCTTGAGTGCATTCTGAATTTCTGAGTCATTTTAGGGGATGTGTAAATGTGTAGCTACTTAGCAAAAGCTGAAGATGAATTCTTAAATGGAACACTATGCATGTGACTTGACATTTTAAAAGCTTTTCTGCACAAATTTGTGCTAAAGCGCCTCATTAAAACCTCTAAGAATATCAGTAGGTGTCAAAGCACGACAGGGTTGCTGTTTAGTAATTACTGTTGTGATGAGTATGTCAGTCATATAACACAAAGTGCTGGAAATTCCGTACAGTGATGTTCAACATGTGCCAGTCAACAGGACATTTTTGAGATACTTTTCTGTATGAAATATCCAAGATTCCTTTATTTTTATTTTTATGCACCACAACTTGTGTTTCACACATCTACTAGTTAGTAGGGGTGGGGGAAAAAAATCGATACAGCATAGTAACAGTATATACTGTATCAATACACAGACGGCAAGTATCGATCTATTATGATTAGGGCTGTCAAACGATTACATTTTCTTAATTGTTGAATTCTGCCCTACAAAGGCAAAACGCTGTAACATCATGTTTGGTCAAAAATGAGTTAATGTCATTTTTGGGTTATTTGAGACCTCCTTTATCATGTGAATAAATATCGTGAGTCAATTTGATTGTTTTAACGAGAAAATAAAGGGCTATGACAACCGTAACATCCAAAACGATACGAGAAACCACAGCAGAACGCCGTAACAGCCGTTACGGCTCTTTGCCTTTGTTCCGGCACGCTGAAGTTGAGTTACGGTGTTCTGACTTTGTTTAGCCAGGCATCAAGAGAGATGTTACTGTGCCACCGTGATGTTACTGTACTCTGGCTTTGTCATACTGTCAAAGTTTGCCGCTTTTAATTGTCACCAAACCATGTAACATACAAATGACACATCTTTGAAATAAAGTGGCGATGGTTCAGATCTGTCAACGTCAGTGACAGCCCGGAGCTAGCTAAATTTAATCTGTGTCACGTAGCGCTAACGGTGATGCTGACACACCTCCTCACTTGGCGGAGCCTCACATCAGACGCCGAAAACCAATTATTAAATACACAGGCATCCTACCTTTCCATGCAATCCGATATAATCCATGGAAGATATAATCCATAGCAATGCACGTCATCTGCTGTATCCACAACAATCCATACGTGTTTGTATTTCCTTCTTGCAGGTGTTCATGTCAGATCGTACACAAATCCATAATAGCAGCTAGTTATCACTAACGTCCGTACAAAGTAGGCTAACCTAAATGGTCGGTCAACTCTGTCTATGTTATCTCAGAGTTAAAAAGTAGTAATCCAAGTTGAGTTTGTTGACTGTGCATTGTGAGCAGTTTGGTGGCCCTTAACCCTTAACCAGGGGCGATTCTAGGATCAGACCTTTAGGGGGGCTCAGCCCCTAATGAGACTATGACACGGATACAGTGCCTTGCAAAAGTGTTAAACATAATATATTTATCATTAAACAATAAATATACCTTCGTATTCAATTATAATTAAATTATCTTTATTGAGAAAATATTTATTGTATTTATTCATATTGTATACTGTACTGCAAAGTAACTTATCTGTCATATTGTTTAACTGTTAGTGTTGCTGCACTATCCTGATCATTATAGCACTAAATAGGAACAACCAAAGGTCTTCTATATAATTTAAAACTAATACCATGATGACTAGACCTTGGTTAGGTGTTCTTATAATGGATGTAAGTATGGTGAACAGCAAGCAAATATTGATTATATGTCAGTTACTGCCTTTTGCCTTTGCACGACTCCTTGTTTTTGGCACATGATACAAAGGCAGAGTACAGTAACTGCCAAACAAGGGTCAAAGGTCAATTTTGAGCTCAAGATTTTTTTGCATACAAACATTTCTTCATTATAGCAACTAGTTGTCAAATTTTGGTAGTCCTACCAATAATACTTTTGTCTGGACAAAACAGAAACTTTAAAGTCATTTTTCTTAGTTTCACACTCTAGCGAGTTAAGGTCTTTTGCCTTTGTAGGGCAGTATAGTTAAGCGCGATTAATCGCATGTTTTATCACATGATTAAAATTCTATTATTTTGCATTTCAGAACTGTTTTTAAGTACATATTAACAATGGAAAGCAATTCTTACCAGTGTATCTTGATTGGGAATCAAATGAATACAAAGAAAATGACTTTATGAACTTGATTTTAAGATTTGTATTTGTTTATTATATATTTAATCTAGTCACACATTTGAATCTAGAGTCAATATTAGGGTTAGGTATTGTTTGGTTTGGATACCGGTGCTAAAGCGGTACTTTTAAAACGGTACCGGTGAATGTTAATGTTTAATAATAATGTAATCACTATAACAATAACTTATTTCACTAGTAAATAGCTGTTGAATGACAAAAACAACCACCAGATGGAAAAAGGGCATTTAACAACAACTTTGAATGCACCACGAGGCTGTAAATTACCAGTTTCATTGAACGCACCGTCTGTGTTTTTTCGACAACAGCAGCTGCAGATTGTTATATCCCAGTGTTGGAATCCTCTACAGTGAAATACAGACAAGCTTTACACCGTTTAGCGTTAGCTGTCAGCATTGTAACCGTGTTTAATCCAGCTACTAGCTAGCGGTAGGCTAAGGTTAGCTGCTGTCGAGTATAGTGTTAACTAGCGTCACGTGCAGCAATGTTTCTGTTGCCTGTAACGTCTGTTTCAGAGCATCAGAGAGAAGTGCAGCATATCAGTGGCACCAGAATGAGGCACCGAAATCCGCGTTGCTATTCCTGCAAGCAGCAGGATGTTTTACGAGGAATTATGGCAAAATAGTAGCCTGTTAGGCACGATGCAAAGCCGAGTGAAGTGAAAATAAATTAATAAATGGCGGCATGCGATTAATACGATTAAAAAAAATTAACGCATCATACTCGGCCCTTAATCGCATCGCGATTAACGCGTTAATGCTGACAGCCCTAATTATGATATACTGTATGTGTTGGTCAGTTTGTCTGCTTGACAATCCCATTTTGCAGCAATAAAATTGAAGTGAGATGAACAAACAGAGAAATGTATCTTTTTAGATAAAACGGATGTTGAAAAAGTTTCCTACTAGAGCCCGACCGATAAAGGCCGATACCGATACAAATACTTGATGATTTAAAAAACCGGAATTCCAATATATCGGCCGATATATATTAAAAAAAAAAAGAAATCCAGAAATGCGTAACTTAAGATATGAAACTTAAAGTCCTTTGAACAAAAACACAATAACAACAAAAAAAATCAAAGAATATTGACAACTGGGACGTTGTAGAGCGCCCTCTGGTGGACAAACTATGCAACGCCAACACTCAGAACGTGGTTGAAGGGTGTTTTGTCCGTTTAAAAAAAAAAAAAAATTAATATTCAATTATCAGAATCATTTGTCATTATAAATGATTCTGATGAATGAATATTTAAAAAAAATGTTTTTGATGGTATGGTATTGGCCATTATAGAAGCCGATAACGATATGTTGGAAAATGCCTAATATCGGCCGATAATATCGGCCCGCCAATATATCGGTCGGGCTCTAGGTAATGCGTTGCAATATATCGCAGAATATTGCAATATGTTTTAAAAATTGCAATAATATTGTATCGTGACATAAGTATCGTGATGATATTGTATCATGAGGCCTCTGGTGAGTCCAGCACCTACTAAGTTATATGTTACAATATTTTATAAGCTTGCAGCCAAAGTGTACAGTATGTCTCTGCATACGCGTATATTTGTCATATCACTATTGGTTTATTTCCAGCTTTATGCCTGCTCTTTGTTAGTGCAGTTTGTCTCTCTTCGGCGGTGTGATTTTTGAGACCATTTGTTCAGCAGTTTAGCAGTTTCTTTCATGACCAATGCCCTTGCAATTTAGGCCCAAATGCCTTGGCGTCCTTGGAGGCATATTCTCACGTTACATTGAAACATGAAGCAATTAAAAAACAAACGCTGCTGATTGGAATTCAACTTAATGTAAGCCACCTTTATATCTGGAGGGCATTTCTGAGATATTGTTCTGATAAAAAGAGTTTTCCAAAAGTTCTAATATTTGATATCCTACTGGGTAACGATGTGTGCATTTTCTATTGTTTTATGCATCATTTATATCATTATTTTATGCATGATAACACAATATGAATAGAAATTAAAGCATGATTAAAGAAATTGTGTAGTCAAGCATGAGTGTCATTATAGCTCAAATAGACAAATATCATTAGAGACCAGTATACCTGGGAAATTAAAGACAAATCTCAATGTCTCTATATTGTAACCGTATGACTCAGATAAAACCTCAGAACTACACGTACATGGTTTGTGGCAGTCCAACTGAGAATAACTAAATTGCTGTTGCAGAATGTGTTCATGCAATTCAACACAATTCAATTCAACAACTTTATTAATCCCACAAGGGGCACATAGTTTAGAGCAGCTACAGACAACACACACACATACATAACAGCACACAAGCTTACATATAGGCCTATAACCTAGAAAAAATAGATTTTATTCATTTAAATGTCGATTTGCAGAAGGGATAAAAGAATAAGAGTGTTGATGCATGTCCTTAAATTACAGCCATTGTCCCTAATAGCTGCTGAAGTAAGCGTGCACTTCAGCCGTCTTTCCTGCACTGTTGTCTGTGTTTTGACATGGGTTGTCAGTTGATGGAATTTGGTAGTATGCGGTTGCCCTGGAGATGAGATAACGGGTGTACCCAGGGGACTCTGCTGTGTGGTGACTGACAGCCGTAGTCCTCTCCCACATCTCCCACATTGGACACTAACTGGGCTGGCTGCTCTACCCATGCAGCCACGTCTTGGCTGGGTGGTTACAGCTCTTTCATTAAAACCTGCATAGGAGGGCCGTACACCATAACAATGTTCTTTCTGTTTCCCCTTTGTGCATGCCCGCTGTGTGAAGAATCATTACAGCAGGTCCAATACGTTGTTAGGAAAATTGCATGCAGGGTACGATACAATGTTTACAGGATGTAATAAAATTAGAAGGCACTATACAACTGGTATAACGAGTGTATTAATGAGTCAACATTTCTATTTTTACCTCTGTTACTCGTGCAATACAATATCTCTTTCTTTTCCTATTTGAGTGTTACACTTCACGTGGTAATTAGCATCCTTAGATTCTATCAAAGTTACTCTTCTTTCCTGTTATTACTCCCCCCGAACAGAACAGCACAGCACATACTCAACGTGGAATGCACCAAATTCCAGCTTGTGTCAGAAGTAGGGCTGGGTACCGAATTCGATCGAAAAAAAATGCCTCGTCATTCAATACCCAATTTCAATCCCTAAGGTATAAATCTCATCATCGTCAGTGAGCCAATCAGCATGCAGTATGCTTCTACCAGGATCTAACAATGCTGCTGATTGGCTGTCTATCGTTACACGTCGTAGAGACACGCAGGGAAAACTCTACGGTACACAGAGACCGGGCTCACGCAGCTGAAAAATAAAGAAAAGGATTTGTGTCGTAATGTGTAATGTTGGAATTTCTTTTTGTTTTATAAAATTGGTAGCGAAAAAAGTATCGTTTAGGAACCGGTAGGAATTTTCTCCCTGTCTTCATGGATGGAAAGCTTATCTGCCCTGCAGCTATACGACCCATAGCATCAATAGCATCTCAGCTGTTATTTACTCTAATCATTGTAACATGGTTAGGGCTTGGTGATATAGCAAATAATGTAATCACTATACATTTTCCCATTTTGATCCATATCGATATTTATCACGATATAATGTTTTTGCTGATACTGCCCGTTGGACGTGCATATTGACAGAGCCGGAAGAAACCAGAGGTTTAATTACACTTTTGTTTATTAACATATAAAATTTAATAAACTAACTAAGACGCATACTCGCTTTTTAGCGTGTTTATCAACGCCGTTTGGCCTCCATTGACTTACATTACCTTGCGATTGCGTGTGAATTTACGCCGTAGCGAGTAGTATGAAAGGCCAAAAACCCGCGTAGGAAGGTTGGTCAGACTTTCACCCAGGTTTTTTGAGTTTAATACACTTGCCTTGTCATTCAGTTTACTTTAATTTGATTTGCTCAGTTAAAAAGCTGATGAAAACAATAACTTCATTCATCCGTATACTTGGATGCAGAATGCCAACAGGAAGCACTGACATTTAAACTGATAAGACAGCCAAGTATCTTTGCCTGCATTGTTTCCACAACCTGCAGTGTGTCACACTGATTGTACCTTTTACTGCTTGCCTAAGGTTAAAAAATACAAGCTGTTCATTTATCTTCCTTTATACTGATTCTTTTTCCATTTATCTCTGCTACTCGGTCTTGTGATTACTTCAAGTGACGTGGTTTCTTTGTAACTGCTTGAGCAATTCTTCTGCAGTACTAACGACTAAGCAGAGGGCCATATCATGTGTGGCGATTCCCAAATTTAGTAAAAAATGCATAGAAGTAGAAAATAAACACAACATTGTTGTGCCAGGTCTTTCCTGAACATTGCCCTAATTAACTTATGGCAAATATTTAATCACGCATATGTTCACATTGAGGTATAGCAACGGGGTGTTACTAGAGAGCCTCATCATGTAGGCACCCTAATTTCTTAATCTCTGCTAGTGCACGCTATGTCTGAAATCATCCAGCACTGTGCTTAGACTATTGAGTAGAGGTGTGAATCTTCACTGATCTCCTGATTCGATTACGATTATCATGTCTTCGATTCGATATCTCGATGCATTACGATGCATCAAATACATTTTTCTATTAAAGCCATATAGAATATTTAATTCATAGCTTTTCAAGCTTAAAAAACAAAATATTCTGCAGTGCTCCAGTACTCAATAAATTGGATACATAAAACTACAGCACTGAGCACATGGCACTTCCTGAATGTGCAAAACATAACAGAATATGTAAACAGAAGGTTGTTAGGCATACATTAAATTGTAAACAGAAATAATCGATTATGGCCCGGCGATTATCGATGCAGCATCGTCCATGTCCACGATTCGATGCATCGATTATTTGATTAATTTCCACACCTCTACTATTGAGATGGCTTTCATTTAGAGTGTAGATGCAAAAATAAGGAAGTCTGTCAGAAATCAGCTTGCTAATCTTTCCTGCTGAGGATAAATCAAGATAGGATATGTATAAAGATATTAAACTGTTACTGTAGGAAACTTTTAGCCTATTACTGTATATATTCAACAGGCACAACCTATGCAAAATGTTCTTTATTATATGCTCACATTTTTGCCCTAAAAGTTTTGTTTTCAAAATGAATAGCCAGCAGCAGGCATGCACAGGATGAACCGGGAGCTTGACTGATGGCGATGATAATAATCCATTTTATTTTAGATGGCATTAGCTGCTCGTCATCAGTTCCCTTGCTGCTTCAAGTGAGGTGAGTGAGTATCAACGTTTTGTCCCACCTGTCACTGCCCGATGTGAGTCGAGTGCATATGAGTTGCGCATGCGTCACTTTGCGATGAGTGCAGATGTGAATGGTGTTTTGAGCTAACGTTAGCAATCAAACAATCATAGATAGCTAAAACGTTTTTGAAATGACTGCAGGCTACAAGTTAGCAATCAAACACAACAAAGGCTGTCACTTGAATGGCGTTTTGAGCTAACGTTAGCAATCAAACAATCATAGATAGCTAAAACGTTTTTGAAATGATTTCTATCTTCTGTTATTGTTTGTAATGAGAAAAATTTATTATTTTATGGATTTCACAAATTTCAGTATGACATGTTATGCCGTAAACCGTTTAAATCTGAGCATGCACAACTCACATGTGCACTCGACTCACATCGGGCAGTGACACCACTTCTGGGTTAGCTTTTGCTCCAGTGGCTGTCTCAACCACATCTCCCATGAGCCATTGATACAGATGTGCTGCCAATGCCTAATGGGAGCTGTGAAATGCTAATGCTGAATGCTAAATTGGTCCTTATTTTTACTTTGTTAAAATGATATGGTGCTCAGAATTGACCACCAAGTACAGACGCAGATGCCATAGTAATTTATTTATTTAAATAGTGTTTTTCTGCAATAAAATATGTTTTCCATTTCACAAAAGGAGCCAAGCTTCTCAAATGTTAAATGTTGTCTTAACACGTGCCGCCATACAAGAACTTTGTCTGAATTAAAATATGTTATTCAAATCAGGAACTATCTAACTAAAGAAAACACTATACACACCACTACATATACGTTTGGTAATACTCTGTGCTACTGACACATTTCAGTGGGCACTAAGTAGCCAGACTTTATATCGGATTCTGTTACTTAAGAATTATTACAACGAAAGTGAAGACCAGATGACTATGTTGATTTAGGTATATATTTTTTAAAACTTAACTGATTTCCTTGGTTTTTGGTATAGCTGTAAGGAAGCAATGCATTCAGTTGACGGTTTGTTTGTTAGGTCTGGGCCTGTCTGAACTTCAGAGCTAAAAGATCATCCATTATTGATGGCCCTGCGAGCATATCCAGACAACTGCAGCCAGCTATTGATTTCAAATCAGAAGCGTTTGAGTCAAAGCAGCAATGATAGGAGCACATCACTGGCACAATACATCTTCTGGAAAAGTTCCACTCAGTGGCGCTCAGGGCAGACTCAGAAACATTTACAAGTGGTCAGACACACTCGTTCAGTATAGTGTAGATGTCTTTAAGAGCCTTTCAATCTCTTGTTATTCTGTTTCAACTAATAACTAAAAAAAAACACAGAAATACAATATAACAATGCTTGCTCTTAGGTAAAGAAAAATACACTCACCAACAAATCTCACATGGTTCTTTGTTATCAGGCTTTTCAAGCAATTTATGTTCCCGTGGAGAAGAGAGCATTGGTTTTTGTGAGCTTTTAAGGCTGGTTTGTACGTCTGCTGTTGTTGTCACAGTAGGGTTCAACACAATATCCATTATGGACTTGCAAACATTACCTCAAACAGTGTGAAAGTTTAAAGCTCCGTCATGTTATATCTTTTATCTTTCAGTCATCATAATGAAAAAAGATCCAGTTAAATATCGGTTAAATCGTAGTTTTTGTATTTGTTAAAAATGTGATGTGATGTTTGGTTGGCTACTACCAATAACATTACTGCTTTTATTTTGACAGACGGTCACACTCTATGCTTTTGTTGTTGCTGTAGTAAATATGTCATGTATGAGATCCTTCTTAAATGTATATTACCAAGATATGAAACACATACAGTATGAAAAGATTGTGTAACTGTAAATGTCTAGACAGTAATTACAGTTACAAACCCTCCGAAGCTTTTTTAAACTGAGTCAATGCAGTACAGTTTATAACAACCTCAACCTGCTTTTCATATACAGCAACATACAGTAGTAGAGTAGTCTGTCACATGAACATAAGTTTCAATGTCTACAGTATGCAGTGTATATTAGTGTGTGCATTTTCCTACTTTCCAGGCAAGAGACTTGCAGTTCTTTGAAGTAAAGACGTGATTGTCAGTGAGAGAAGAAAGAAGGAGAGAAGCAATTAGTGAGCCATTGTCAACAGTGGACATGAGAAAAATGTGTACATTTCAAACTGTGTGGGCTGACAACTAAAATGTCTATACATGTCGTATGTGCCAGCATGCAGATCATTGTATACATATGCTTTTATGGGTCTATGTTATTATGCATTTATGAGTCATATTAAAGATGCAATCCAGAGTTCATTTTACTTTCTAAGAGTATGTTTATTTTTTGCCTTGTCTTTTAGTTCTAGTAGTTGTAAAACGTATGTCACCATCGTAACTCAAAATGCATGCCATTATACAAATGTTTTCACATATTAAAAAGGAGAATCAGCTCCTCTGCCTCAAACAGAGAAACTCTTGTTGAGCTCGTACATGTTATTTCAGAGAGGAGAACTCCTAAACCATAAAACTCAGTTGTTGAGCACTTCATCAGTTACGCCTTGATGTCGCCTAATTGCAAAGTTCAAGTTTTTGGTACGCCACAAAAACTTTTGAAAAATGTTCACACTGAGCCAATTAGCATTACAACTCAACCAAATAAAAAAGTAAAAAGCACATTTAATCAACTAGAACTGAATACCGACACATTACTGTAGATCAGTTTTCATCAGAATAACTAAACTTTTAAAAGCTGAGAGAAATGGGGAATACTGGTAAGTACAGGTCCTGGTGAGGTAGCTGACATTTATGGGCCCATTTTGTTGTGTGTTGGTTTTTCTGTATTCCGTGGATAGTAGAGAAGGGAAGTGGGAGGTTTTACTGTATTTCGGGTGGGCAGGGTTCGGGAAATGAAAACCTTGTCATTTGTGTTCCATTAGTCTTGCATTGCCAGACCTTCCTCCACAGCGCTGCATTCCGGGATGGGAGAAAAACGTGCTCTGGTTTATTGGCGTTTCTTTAAACCAATCACAGTTGTCTTTGGTGGTGCTAAGCCCCAGACACAATGGCGGTGCCTCTGCAAAATAGCCTCTGGAAGGAACTTGTTTTGGTGGAACGTGTGGACGTTCAAAAGTTGTTTTAGTCGTGCAACAGAAAACTGAGATTGGACAGATAGTCTAGCTAGCTGTCTGGATTTACCCTGCAGAGATCTGAGGAGCAGTTAACCATAGTTTTACCAGAGTTTAGAACGCCAACACAAAGAAAGAGGAAGGTGACGGACATCTGGCCGTAAATGAGGGACATCCGGCCGAAAAAGAGGGACATCTGGCTAGGGTTGGGCATCGCGAACCGATTCCTACTTGGAATCGTTTCAAAAATTACGATTCCAGTAGAATCGTTTCTTTATTGGAATCGTTTAGAGGATTTGGTTTCAAATCCGATCATCGCTTCCCAATTTAACATGCGCAAGTTTTGGTTTCCGAAGCGGCCAGGCGCTTGTTGTGTTGCAGTCTTGGAGCACAGTAAGCAGCGCTCTAGTGTGGCTGTATTTTACATTGAAAAAGCCCTGTTAAACTGCAAACCATCATTGAATCAAAACTTTCCTCTTATTTGTGAAAATAGGCACGTAACCCGTTTCAACTCCACCCCTAAAAGAATCGGAATCGAGAATCGATAAGAACCGGAATCGTAAGGAAGAATTGGAATTGGAATCAGAATTGTTAAAATCCAAACGATGCCCAACCCTACATCCGGCGGAATTTCCGGCGGCACCTGAACAATCCTGGAAGTGGATCGTCTTCGATATAGACTAGTGTTCCATTCGACAGTATTTGGTTTAAAGCTTCTCTTAGTCTTGAATGGAATTTTAACACTTTGGTTGACTACTCATAACAACCAATGAACAATTGCTCTTGGCCAGTTCTGGCTCATTACTGATAAGTCATAAGTACAAGACTGTGCATATGTAAACTTTATGGGAAAAGTCAACTACAACTCCCAACAGCAAGATGAAAGCAGAGGCTGAGCTTTGTAGAACTTGTTCAATTGAGTAAATGCATTCAACAGTTTGAATTAATTCTCTTTCTGATTTTGGATCGTTTTTGGATCAATTCAGCAGCTATAGTGCAGTGTTGTTGTTCCTGATTGAATTGTGTGAATATGCAATGTTTTTTTAAGCCAAGGGCCACTTATCTAGAGAGAGATGGAGCAGGGACCCCCTACATATTTTATAAAATTAAGCTGCATATTAAACTGGACTTACAATAAAAGCCTAAAGCTTTTACATAAATTCTTTAGTCCATAGAAAACTAAGCTATAAAAAATTGTTGGTAGGATTTTATAAATCATCTTTTAATGTTAAACATACATGTGGCACAGTGAATCCTTAGCATTAACTGTATTTGTGGATGGCTACCTTAGAGACTAACTAACCTACAGTATTGGCCAGTAAGCCTATCATCAATGTGTTTTTTTCACAAATAGGCTGATTTATATTTGCTAATAATATGTTGGATTCATGTTAAGACTAGGGCTGCAACTAACGATTATTTTCATAGTCGATTAATCTGTCGATTATTTTCTCGATTAATCGATTAGTTGTTTGATCTATAAAAATGTCAAAACATGGTGAAAAATGTGGATCAGTGTTTCCCAAAGCCTCAAATGTCTTGGTTTGTCCAAAACTCAAAGATATTCAGTTTACTGTCACAAAGCAGAGAAGAAACTAGAAGATATTCACATTTAACAAGCTGGAATCAGGGAAATCTTAATTTTTTTTAATAAAAAAATGACTCAAACGATTAATCGATTATCAAAATAGTTGGCAATTAATTTAATAGTTGACAACTAATCGATTAATCAATTCATCGTTGCACCTCTAGTTAAGACATTTTATTTTTTGCAAAAACTTTCAAAATTTGCAAAGAAACTCCCTTCATCCATATGCCAGATGAAGGTCTAGTATCGAAACGTTGCTTACTGTTGAATTTATTTTTTGCAAGTTAGACTGTGTGCGTGAGTTTCTTTGCAACTTCTGACCTACTTTTCCCCCTTCAACGCACCTGTCTCACATTATAGATGTACAAAGTATTTTTCTGTACTGAAAACACTTTTAAGAAATTAACAATAATTTGGAGGCCCCCCTGCAGTAACTCTGAGGGCCCCGGACCCCCTGTTGAAGATCTCTGGCTTAGACTGTTTAGAACCTTTTTGTCGGCTTCTTCTCTACAACAATGATTGCTAAGGCTCATGGGTACTGTAGTATTTAGAGACATTCAACATAGTAAACTGATGGACCAAAGAAAAATGTCTCCTGAACAAATTTGAAAGTCATTGTAGTATTGTCAAAGTATCTAGTGTTAATTTAAAGTCACTAAAAGTAATGTCAAAATTGGACAAATACTTCTGAGACCTGGAGGGATACCAATTTTCCACCACTGACATCGCCAGTGAATGTTTGAATAAAAGGGAGGACTGACTTTTTTTCAGCTGGAAAGCTGGAATACAAAAAGTCAAATGTCATTTAGAAAAAGTTATGACAGCACTTTATCACAACTAAACACCTGGAATGCCGTAAACATCATAAATTTGTATCTAGCAGTGAGAGTATCCAACGATTTTAACCCTATATTTACTGTATCATTTTTGACACAAAGGTTAGGCAGCTCAGCTCGGCTTAATTCTACTGGACAGATCTCGGTATTGTGATCAATGGGCACGAGATGAAGTAAATTTATAGAACTGCTACTGTATAAATGTCAGTGGGCATGGAATTGGATAGTCAGCAGATTATAAAAGTGCATTTTATACAGTTCAGCTCTTCTGCTCCCTTAAATTGTCAATAGTCTTCTTAAGTTCCACAATTTTATGCTGTTGTTGTAATATCGAGCTTGGATTTTCTACTTTCTATTTCGCTGTCAATTTTGTGTCCATGTGTTCAATGATTCATTTATGCAATGTTTTATTCTGATGCTCAGACCCTCTGATTTTCCAGATCTTTCTGCTGCCGTCCAGAAGTTCTCCCAGTCCCTGCAGGAGTTCCAGTTTGAGTGCATCGGTGATGCCGAGACAGATGACGAGGTGAACATCGGTAAGTTCAGTTTGGCCAGGCTGTGGAGGGCAGATCTCTCTCTCTCTCTCTCTCTCTCTCTCTTTGCTGTTTTGCTGTCTTTCATCTTCTTTCCTCCCTGCTCTTCCCAATCAGTCAGATTGTCCCCTCAATCAGAACCTTGTCTTACATTTCTGTAGGGATTCTCTGGGGAGATACTTGAACTAGGGCTGTGCAATTAATCGAATTTTGATTGCGATTTTGATTTCGGACCCTTACGATCACAAAAAC
Source organism: Sander lucioperca (assembly GCF_008315115.2). Taxonomy (NCBI): domain Eukaryota; kingdom Metazoa; phylum Chordata; class Actinopteri; order Perciformes; family Percidae; genus Sander; species Sander lucioperca. The sequence goes on from NC_050177.1 coordinate 19,269,117, forward strand.
AATGTAATCGAGAAAAACGATAATTTTTCACATTACATTTTGCAAGTAAACTCTTATTTTGTCTTGGGTTCAACGGTTAAAGTGTTAAGGGACATTTCACAGATCAAGGTGTTTTCGCTGTTTATTAAGTTCAATAAATGCAACATCTTTCCAAAAGTCATTGAGTAATCTGATTAATAATCGTGATTTCAATATTTACCCAAATAATTGTGAAAATTATTTTTTCCATAATCGAGCAGCCCTAGCCCATACCTTGAACACATTTGGCTGTAGTGCTGACACGTATCATAAGAACTAATATCCTCCGGCTAAGAACCAGGTGCTCAAAATATGTTATTTTATTTGAGCAATTTTACATCAGTGAAAGTAGATAATAGAAAACGGAAAACCTTTGGAGAGTTTTTGGGAGCTGGCTTTAGACAATATTAAGCATACTCTGCAAATTCTTGGAATGTGATTTGGCTTTGAGTATATAGATCTTAACGTTATCTGTGATGCATGTATAATTAATGCTATTGATTACCTTACGATGCTTCCCCTTTATCTTTTTTAAAAGCCTATAAAAGATCAAGGGGACTAATTGTGATCAGTGTCAGAGATTAATGAAGGTGCGAACCTCCTAGCCTCCAATAGGAATATGAAAGCAGCTGTGCAGAGGGCCTCTTGGTTCTAATGGGCAGGGCTCCCAGTCTGGCCTCTTCTTCCTATTCTTTTTTTGCACTGCTCATTATCCCCAGCTTGGGTCTTTCTCTCCCTGGCGCTGGAGAATGCTGAATTACTGTCCATCTGTGAGGGCTAGACTGGATATCGACCTCCTCTACATGAGGCTGTAATGTTCCCCCTGAATGCGTAATGAGTAGTCCTGCTTTCCTTTTTTTCTCCCAAAGCCGAAGAGGCTGCATGCAATTATGCTTATTGGAAAAATCCACACCCAAGTCCAAGCCTCATTAGAATCAAGCGTGCTTTAATTGGAGGCAATGCACCCATTCCCTGGCCTTCAGTCAAGAGCGGTGTTGATCTCCGATTGAACAATGGATATTTTAGCTGCCCACCTGTTCTGTAGCTGGACTAGCTCAGTGTTTACAGTGCAAACCACAGGCACAATAGAAGCCAGTGGTTTGGCCGTGCCTGGGGCTCAAATGACAGAGCCACAGGCCTCTGTTTGGAAGGATGTCATTGCTTGCAGATAACAGTACATTTATAGTTGGAGGACTGCTGGAATTTTTAAAATCGATTATTTTCCGTAGAATTGATTTTTTTTAATCGATTGCACCTAAATATTTTTTTATGTTTAAACAGTACCGCTGACGGCGACTATCATATCATATCTGTTTCCAGCAAAACAGAACGAAAGCAGAAAATCCATGTTATGTTCTTCTTTACAAATTAAATAAATGTCAGACTGACTGACTGACATGTGATTTGCATTCTTCTTAGAAAACAATGAGCTTTTAGAAATGTCTCAAGATATATTGTCTCTGGGCACCAGGATAGCTCAGTTGGTAGAGCGGGCACCCATATGTAGAGGTTTATGTCATTCCCCCCTCTCTCTCCCCTTTCATTTATTCAGCTGTCCTATCAAAATAAAGGCTGAAAGTGCCCAAAAAATAATCTTAAAAAAATAAGATATATTGTCTCTAGAAGTGTATTATTCAACTTTTGAAGTAAATCGCAATACTCAATACTATCCAGAGCTGGGCGATATGGAGAAAATCAAATGTCATGATATTTTTGACCAAATACATCAATGTTGATAAAGGCAAATGAAATAACTAAAACAGAACAAGAAAATGACATCACTGTAATGCAGCCTTTAAAACAAGGAAAAGATAACACTTGTGTCATATCACGATATTAGGATAACTCAAGATGATCTAGCCTCATAATTGATATCGATATAATATCGATGTATAGCCCAGCCCCAATACTATCGAATCGCAATAAATGAAAATCACAATACAAATCAAATTGCCACCCATGTATTGTTAAAGAATCGAATCGGGACAAAAGGATATTGTCCAAACCCTAATAATAAATAAATAACTATTAAAAATCTTAAAGACAAAACTTGCTAAACAAGTCCACTGAGGACCAACTACAACCATTAGATCTGAGAAAAGTCATTTAGTTACATCCATTCGGCATAGGTGCTTGCCAGAAACGTCTTGGTTGCTGTGCATAAGCTGTGTAATGGTTGGAAAAACCCTGGAATATGGGAAATAACACTAAACACAATGTCATATTCTGCAAAACGTTTAATTCCTTGCATCCACAAGCCACAAACTCAATGCTTACACAAGCAAAATAACACATTTAGTCCAATTATCGGGCAAGAAACCAAGTGTTCAATATTTTTCTTAAAGAGAAATGAATTCCTCATACCATACTGCCGTGTTCACCCACCATCTCAGCCATGATTACTATTTGAGGAAAGAGTGAAACAGCCTGTTGAAATCAATCTAGTCATCAATGAAAACTGAGCTTTCTAACTGACATAGCTAGACCCTTGCGTGAATGCCAGCCATGATCTTGATGCAATATCGGTATAGTTCACTTTGATGCTCCCAACTTCCCCACACAACATCCACCATCCTGTATGTGCTGCCAGACGGGTTCACCTGACCTTTTATTGATTTCACGCTATGACTTCCTGCAGTGACATTCACATTCCATGCCAGTTATCCAGAAATCAATGGGGCCAAAAGATTGATGTGGCAATAGAAATTTAGATTTTTCGAAAAGTTACATTCCCTTCTCTCAGAAGGTCAATCCTTTAGTGTCCAAGAGCTGTTCAGAGCCTTCTGTGGTGGAACAAGTTAGATGAGGTCTAGATCTAGATCTGAAAAGTTAAATATCAAGCAGAAAGGCCCCATTTAAACCCATCCAATTGATTATTAGAAAATCCTCTTATAATAGGCAGAAAATTGTACAGTACAGTACTCTTTATTTCCGTATAAGCTTCCACTCTTGAGGTTTTATTTCCTTCAGTGATTCATCAGGTCTATTGCCTTTCCTCCATTTACCAGTGAATGATATGCAAGCTGTAACCTCGCTTTGACTCCCATTTCCTTTCGTCGGAGTCTAATCTTGTCCCATCAACGGCTCCAGCTGTGCCCTTTACCCCCTGAGAGGTTTGTGCTGTTGATAAAGGAGCTAGTGGCGTTAATAGGAGACCAGCTTGCCTGTAGGGTCACTGGCACAAAATCATTGCTCCCTGGTCTTTAAAAGCTTTGGTGTGTAAATAGACCAAAGTGTCTAAGATGATGCATGGGTCCCCATGCCAGGCCGTCGCCGCTGATTATGATGTTACTGTGTTGGCAAGCAGAGCAACTCGACCGCTGCTAAATGGCTGGACGCGGGGTGACACGGGGCTGACCAACAGAGGCCACACTGTATCTGGCCCTCTATTTAATGAAGCTGTGAAGCTATCAAGGCACAATTCTCTGGCAGATAAGATTCAATGTATTGTATGTGGAATTCATCCGGCCCTGTAGAATGTAATATAAGCTGCTAAAGTATAGCCCAGATGGCGTGAACATATCTGGACCCCATCAGTTACTCCTACATTGAGAGGGTGTATTGTAAAGCCTAGCAGGGGAAGAAAATAAAGGGAAGCAATCAGTGGGTTCCATTCAATTGAAGTATTGCTTTTTTTTTTTTTACAGCAAGTCTTGCTTTTAAATTGGACAGCTGCATGCTTTTATTAGGTTCTAAAATGTGCTGCACTGAAAGCTCTGAATCTGCAGTGCAAATAAACATTTTAGCACCTACAATGCTTGTAGGGTGCCATGAACATCTGATGTTTAACGACTGAGCCACTGTGTTAAAATATCCTTTTTTTTTTTCATCATCTGAACATAACAACACAGTGGATCACTGTGTACGTACTTACTCAATGGTGAACATATTGTGCAGGATGTTTCATTCATGTTGATGCATTCATTGACCAAACATATTTCACCTTTAATACGATCTCATTTACATTATTTTTTTTTTTTAATGCTTAATGATATGAAATTATCTTTTTTTTTTTTTTTTTTTGTATTTCAGCCCAGTCATTCAAAGAGTTCTCCCAGCTGTTGACCACTGTAGAAGAAGAAAGAAGACGCTTGGTAAGAATGCAACTTTTGATATTTTGATTTTATAGATGATTTTGTAAATGTAGGAAACAAAGAGAGGAAGAACACATGCCTGTCTGACTTTAACACTCTGTGCTACACAGGAATTACTTTATTCCACATACTTCAGCTGTGCATCTGATTTACCGAGTCTGATATGTAAATGTGATCAGCTGCAGGTTTGCAGCCATAGGTTTTGTAACAACCTGAGACATTTTCATTAGGACTCCGAGAAAGAGCAGACTTTTTACAGCCACTTTTATTTTAATTTTATTTTTCATCTAAAGGTGTGAGTGTTTGGTACCGCAAATATTTACAGTGGTTTGGAATAACACTTTAGATGGAGAGCACAGATGGAGCTTTTTAGGACAAACACTGAAGTTTAAAGTAATTCTAAGAATATGAAAATTTAAAGTTGTAGCTGCTAAAACACAGGCTCGTGCTATAGATGTTGATATAATTTAACCCATTTTGCTCTTTAGGGAAATGTAGTTTCATTTCCCGGATTGTTCAGGTGCCGCCAGTAATTCCCCCGGATGTCCCTCATTTCGGTCAGATGTCCCTTCCCTTCGGCTTTCTTTGTGTTGGCATTCTAAACTCCGGTGGATTTCTGAGGACTATGGTTAACTGCTCCTCAGATCTCTGCAGGGTAAATCCAGACAGCTAGCTAGACTATCTGTCCAATCTGAGTTTTCTGTTTCACGACTAAAACAACTTTTGAACGTACACACGGAGGGGGGTTTCCTCAGGGTATGCCCAATCCAGCCCCATTTCCTGCGTTTGATTTGTGTTTCCAGAGCTCTTCATTAGTTTTTGTGTTTGACCAGTAGATCTTTCGTAAGCATCTGTTTATGACGGTTTGGAGTTCATTGCTTGTTGCTTTTGTGGTTCTTGCAAGTTTTTTGCCCTGTAAAATCAAACTGATTGACATTTGAGTTGAAGATGTGGATTAAATTTTTTTGTGGAGATGTGTTTTGAACTCCATAGTTGTCTTAGGCCTCCTGCACACTGCCTGTGTGGCGTGAGCGTGGCGTTTCTGTTGCGTGTCAGTTGCGTGGCGGCTGCGTGGCGTTTTGTGTCTTTGCACACCAGAAACGTGTCTGACGCGGCGCTGCTGCTGCTGCTAGCCTCGTCTGTACACATGTATGTTTCCCATAAACATAAAAATATACTGATTTGATTACAGCAAAGACATCATCGGCAGTATTGACGGCAAAATAGGCTACAGCATATTTCGTTCTGTATTGACAGCTGCAGTATTTGAAAATTGATAATTATTATTAATTTTTTTTTATTACATTTATATCTGCATTTATGTCAAAACCTAGAGACTTTCAAGCATCAAAATGTCATTTATTAAATGTATTTGTGTCAAAATGACATATAAACATCTTTTTGTATTCTATTTTTGCCTGGAAACGCTTCCAACAAGCTTGCGTGTCACTTGAAAAATGACGTCAGTCCTATTTCTAGCATGCGCCGTTTTCGGCGCGGCTCAAGCCGCACCTGAGACGTGCATGTCACGCAGGCAGTGTGCACGCTCTAACCTGTTAATGTGGTAGCCGAAATAAAAACAGACACGCCACGCAGCTGACACGCTCACGCCACACAGGCAGTGTGCAGGAGGCCTTAGTATTAAGTAAAGTAATTCTAAGAATGTGACAATAATGTGATTCAAGGACTCTGGCACTGTGCATCATTTCCATATGGATGCACACACATACTGTACCTCTGCTTCACTATTGCATTGTATAGATTTTACAGTAATGGCAGCTAAAACATATGCTCATCCTATAGATGTTCATGTAAAGTTTCAAATTTATGTGAGCGTTTCCCTGCTGACATTCAAAGTGCAGCTTCATTTTATGATGGAAAGAGTTGCCCTTTGAAGATGTGGGTCACCTCCATGCAGGCCATGTAGCTTTATGGAATATCGTGTCATCCTAATCAATTTGACAAGCATAAACGCACCGCTCATAAATTCATATGGCCTATAGAGCGTGTTATTTTCCCCCCAAACTTTGATCTGTAAATTATTTAATTGCTGCAGATGATGCATAGGTTGTAACACCCATGTCAGTCTGAACCGGTAATATCTGGATAATTTAGCAATTATGCAGAGCTTGGAAATATTTCCTCCAGGAAGGTGAAAAATCAGGATGTGACATACATAGGGCTGGTTGGCTCTCACTGCCAATGGTCCAAACTAGACTCATATGGTCGTGACTCTGCACTGTTAAAAACAAAAACTGTATGAATACCGTACTATTCCGGTAGCTGGGGCGCCAAAAGAAATATCGGAAAAATAACTTTCTTGTAAAAAATACAGTAGTTTTCCATAATAAAAATACTGTTTGTAGCTTTTCAATCTTTTTTATTTTATTTTGGCCATTTTAGGCCTTTATTTGATAGGACAGTGGAATCACGAAAGGGGAGATAGATGGGGAATGACATGCAGCAAAGGGCTGCTGGTCGGAGTCGAACCTGTGGCCGCTGCGTTGAGGAGTAAACCTCTATATACGGGCGCCCGCTCTACCAGGTGAGCTACCCAGGCGCCCTTGCTTTTAAATCTTTAATGAAAGATAATTACACAAATTTTCTCTGTTCACTAATTTGATCTGATTAAAGAAATGTATTTACATTATTAAACTTGAATTTAACAGTTTAATCTATTAAATAAAACATTCATATTTGTGAAATAGTTATACATTTGTGAATGCATTCAAACAGTCTTTTTATGTGAGAACAAATGTGTGTGTGTGTGTGTGTGTGTGTGTGTTATTCGCAGTTACCAATTTGTTCTTTGTGTTGTAAGAATACAGGAATAATCTGTAAAATAAAACCGAATCATTTTTCATTTTTCTGGTGTAGTGATGGTCATTTGATGGCTGCCGAGGATGATCAGGGCAGATTTAGCTACAATGAATGTTTTAAAAGCAGCCTGTTTATTTTTTTTTTTAGTGCATGTCACGAAGGTGAATGCATCCAGTACATATTTTGGGGTCTGAAATCTCCATGGCACAGAGAGGGAACACTGTGTTACAGCGTGACGTGTTTACGGCATTTGTATTCACAAATAATAGAAAGCCAGAAAGGCGACAAATACATATTAATGCAGGTGTTTGCAGTTCTTCTAAAGCATCTAATTTCAAAAGGTTCAAAGAAACCAAAACAAATCCAGATGACAGGCAGCGACACGGCTGAACTGCCAACAGAGATGAAATTACAGTACATCACAGCTGTGAAGAAGGAACAACCCTTAAGACTACAACAAAACGCGCGATTGCAAAGTACTGTAAATGAACTTCATAAATCAACACATCCCCATGACTAGTCACAGATGCTATAGGATGCAGTACTTCATTCAGCTGTGATAGATGTAATGAGCAAGAACCTATTCATAGCACAGATACCCTCCCTGGTATGCTGTATCCCTCTCTACTGGCTTGAAAGGCATCCTCTTTGCATCATCATCTCTTTTCTCTTCTCCTAGCAGTCTCCTGTCTCATCAGATCACAGGAACACGCCTCTGATACCTGCACGTTGAGCTGCTGCTTGATTGTAATGTTGGTAAAGCAGGAAGTAAAAGCTTATTCCCCACTTGCACACATTTCAAATCTCTTGGGATACAAGTGTCAGCAACGTAACTAATGCCATATGTAAACGTAATATTTTTTAAATCCCTATGATATATAAAAAAGGACTTTTTGATATAGTTTTCTAAGAAGATTACTGAGGTGGTGCTAACTGTGAACTGAAAGCAACTTTCTTTCTTTCTTTGCTGCTCTTGTATAACCTGTTAACTGCTAATGACTCACTTCACTTGGGGGTGTAAAACTGTGATTGACAATGCTCTAACTTCATTTTCAAGCTCATTTTTATTTAAAAAAAAGGCCTTGTATAGCCAGTTCAGTGATGATTAGGCAGGTTGCCAGGACCAGGACTCACACCAAGCATATTTCTATGTCTCCATTTCAGCCACGGTTTTCACAACAGTGCCACCTTGGCATAAATTGAGCTCCACCATGAATAATCCAAAAAATGCTCTTTTATGCAGTCGAGGCTAAATAAACAGTCTCAGCATGGAAAACTGCATTAAATGTCCTTATCTCCATCGTAACAATTTAAAATTCAATCAAAGTGGAAATAAGAAACTCTATCCAGATGCCCAGCTCTGTCCTGCTGTTGTGCATCAGGATAAACATTGGACAGTGGGGGTGTCACGAATTCGATTTCAAATCGAAGATCGGTCGAAATGAGCTTTGGATTGCGACTATCGCGAAAGCAGAATCGGCGATTCCTCCAGTATTTTTTATTCTCTCGCACCCCCCCCTCCCCCACCTACTTGCGCATGAAAAAAAATAAAATAAAAAATACACAGTGTAGCTTACTGGCTGGTAGCATGCAGCTAAAGACACAGGGTGACGTTAGCTTAGCGGTTGCCTGCAGCTTTACTTTTCCGGACACAATGGCCACTGCCGGAGAGGACGGAGAAAACAACAGAACTGGAAAATCCTCCTGCTTCCCTGAAGTCACCGGTGTGGTCTCCACAGCGCTGTGGAGTAAGGTCTGGCTACACCACACATACATTCTAGGATAGGAGAAAAAAAACACTCTTGGTTGTTTGCATTTCTTTAAACTAGGGCTGTCAATCGATTAAAAAAATTAATCTAATTAATTACATACTTAATTTTTGCCCGGTGCCTTAACCGGTACTTTTTAAGAAAGTAAGTTTAAGAAAAAAAAAGAAGGGTACTAAGGCAACATTAAGGAACGGCTTGTTTATTGCTAGGCCATATAGTCAAAATTAAATGATTTAATAATAATGTAATAACTATAAATAAAATAACTTATTTCACTAGTAAATTGCTGTTGAATGAGAAAAACAACCACCAGATGGGAAAAGGGCCTTTAACAACAACTTTAAATGCACCACGAGGCTGTAAATTACCAGTTTCATTGAACGCACTCTGTGTTTTTCCGACAACAGCAGCTGCAGATTATATATATCCCAGTGTTGAATCCTCTACAGTAAAATACAGTCACAGTTTACACCGTTTAGCGTTAGCTGTCAGCGTTGTAACCGTGTTTAATCCAGCTACTAGCTAGCGTTAGCTGCTGTCTAGTATAGTGTTAACTAGCATCACGCGCAGCGATGTTTCTGTTGCCTGTAACGTCCGTTTTCAGAGCATCAGGGAGAAGCGCAGACATATCAGTGGCACCGAAATGATCTGTGTTATTTTTTTTAACGCATTATTTTTTCTCAGATTAATCGAAATGAATGCGTTATTTTGACAGCCCTACTTTAAACCAATCACAATCGTCTTGGGCGGTGCTAAGTTCCAGACACAGCGACGGTGCCTCTGTACAAAAGTCTCAGGAAGGAACTTGTTTTGGTGCAACATTTGCACCACGCAAAAGAAAACACCACAGACAATATTAAATGAAGTTAAAGGTGCACTATGAGTTCCTGCATAGTTTCAGCGCAATTTAATTTCTGTCTCAAATCATAGGTATCTCTCCTTGATCCTCTAGCTGCCTGCCCCCTGAATACACTGTGAAAAAGCCCAGTCTCGGGAGACAACACAGGGTTCGTAAACGTCAAACAAACACTAGGGGCACAGGCTGTGCACCAAAATACAACAAACCATGTTCCAGCCAATCACCTACAAGATGGTTGGAACGTGCACCTGTTCTCAAACTCAAAACTCAAACTGTTGTTTCAATGTACCCTTCTGCCATCCAGTGGCTCTTATTGTGGCATCGCCGTCACTGTTGGAGAGAAAAAGAGATAAAATCAAAAATTGAATCCAACAGTAGATCTGGAGAATCGTGACACCCCAATTTGACAGACTTTGGCAATTGGACAAAACTTTATCATTTCACAAATTCATCATGAAAAACAAAGAAATCATTTCCCAGGATAGGTACAGTATATGTGGTCCTCTGTGCTATGGCTAATTTAGCTAAGGTACTGTAGCTTAAAACTTCCTAACCTGCTTTTTTGTGTCATGGTCTTCTTTCCATTATAGAATTTGTTTCCTTATTCTTTTGGAATTTCTCTCACCCCATGTATGACGTTAACTTCACTGGTTATAAGCTCAGTCAACGGTTTTGAAATACTATAATAGCTACCTGGAAATGTATTGAACATCAAGTTATGCAGTAATTCAGTTGTAATATTGGGAAATACAGCTCTGTATATGCCTCTAGATTGAATGAAAACTGAAGGGTCCAGAGCATTTACTTCATTCATATTCTTAAAGTAGTGTACATAGTCCTATTGACTTTTACTATGTACTGCTGGATTACAAATACACCGACTGAGCTTTGCAAACCCTCAGCAGCAACCATCCTAACTACAGTCCACATACCCTCTGATTTACAGATGGCAAAGAACTATGATAAACAGCTTGTATAGATCATGTTCATCAAGTAAGATCCAGAGCTGTCAGGTCCTCTAAATAGTTTTTCTTTTTCTCTATGCAAAAGACAAAATGGATTCATCATAAAGTCGCAGGCTGAAATGGCCACCGTTTGGTGTGACAAGCAGCAATTCAGGAGTTTGTCAATGCTCTGATGAAGTAAATAATGTCAGATTTGTCTTTTAATCACGCCCTTTTGTAGAGTAAATGCAAAGGAAATGCAGTAGTTCTCATAAAGACGTCATAAATAAGAATTATAGCCCATGTTATGCTACCAGATATATAGACCACATTTATATTGTTCTACAGCGGTTGAATAATTCACTGTTTGACTATCAAAGACATGTTGGTGGCAAAGGAACTAATAGTCGAAAGCACATGAGGAATAAAAGAATATATAGCTATATCTTTGGTGAAAACTTTCCTTTCATGACTTGCATTCATGTGTTTCACTAACAGCGAGTCATGTCCGCACACTGTTCATCACATCTGATAAAAATGCAGTCGAGCTCAGCAAAGTCACGAAAGAGAATACAAAGTTACAAAGAACCATTAGCAGAAACACTTATGTTGATTTTTTTACAGCCTGACATTTATTTAGAAAGTGAATAGTAGTTCTTACACGCATTATATTGTATGCTGGTTTCTGACAGCTGTATCATTGCAGCCTGTTCTCATTAACCATTCGTACATATCGCTACAAAAATGAATGCACTGTAATTTGTATGTTTTCCACATATTTATTACTGTATGCGCCACAGTGACTGCTGCTGTGTGAGACCGCTCTGGTCCACGTAGGGAGGAGGTCGGGGTGGATGGGTGGGTCATTAAACACCGGGCTTTTAAGCAGGGGGGAGCGGAGTTCATGTCCCGGGGAAAATACAAGACTGGTGAGTTTTTCTGCAACAATTTGTGCCTTTTCTGCATCAATTTATGGTGCAAACTTCTGTAATTATGTTAAGGAAATTATTAAAAGATATTTGGGGGGGATGCACTGGCCGGTGTTTTAATCCACACCACAATCTTTTTTTCTAATCTTAACTAGTTATGGTGCCTAAACCTAACTGTCGTCGCCCAGGACAGTCACCTTTTGTCGGCTAAACTCAACTGCAACGGCCTCTGAAAGGACCGTCACCTCTCAGTGCCCTGTACCTGGTGCCCTGTACTCAGTGCTCTGTACTCTGAGCCCTGTACTCAGTGCCCTGTACTCTGAGCCCTGTACTCGGTGCCCTTTACTCGGTGCCCTGTACTCAGTGCTCTGTACTCTGAGCCCTGTACTCGGTGCTCTGTACTAGTTGCTCTGTACTCGGTGCTCTGTACTTGGTGCCCTGTACTCGGTCCCCTGTACTCGGTGCTCTGTACTCGGTCCTCTGTACTCGGTGCTCTGTACTCAGTGCCCTGTACTCGGTGTGTGTACTCGGTGCTCTCTACTCGGTGCCCTGTACTCAGTGCTCTGTACTCTGAGCCCTGTACTCGGTGCTCTGTACTCGGTGCTCTGTACTTGGAGCCCTGTACTCGGTGCTCTGTACTCGGTGCTCTGTACTCGGTGCTCTGTACTCGGTGCCCTGTACTCGGTCCTCTGTACTCGGTGCTCTGTACTCGGTGCCCTGTACTCTTTGCTCTGTACTCGGTGCTCTGTACTCGGAGCTCTGTACTCGGAGCCCTGTACCCGGTGCCCTGTACCCGGAGCCCTGTACTCGGTGCTCTGTACTCGGAGCCCTGTACTCGGAGCCCTGTACTCGGTGCTCTGTACCCGGTGCTCTGTACTCAGTGCTCTGTACCCAGCTCACAGTAACCTTTTGTCGGCTAAACTCAACTGTAAAGTCATGTGACTGGCCGTCAGGTGACTGGCCGTCACATGAACGGCCGACGGTCGCTGTAATTACGTAGGATGTCACAGGAATTGGTTATATGTCATATGTTTTTAAACCATATCATCAATCAATCAATATCATACGAACCCGTTCATGAGAATGCATTGATCAGTGTAACATATTATGGCATTTCCAAACATACTGAGCTACACAGATACAAAATCAGGGATGACAGCACACAAAGTAGGTATGTGTGATTGTCAGGGAGAGAGTGCCAAATGCGCATATTCATGTCTGTCTGTCATTGGCTCAAATATTGTTCCCTGTCAAGGTATGGAAGACGACAAGCTTATTTAATATCGTCAGAGCACTTTGCACTGAACACCTTGATAAAGTGTTCACTGTCACATGAGAGAGCACAAAGAGGAAATTCCTTAAATGTTTTCCAGATCAACGCTGTCATCGTGTGTTCATCTGGTTGGCTGGAGGGTTTTATTCGGCTCTTTTATGTAATTTGAAAAATCAGTTGGTCTACAAAACTCAATTAGCGCATCTCAAACCAACACATGTTCACCAAGTGTATGAAATCTATCTTAACGAGGGAAGTATACTCTCTGCAAAACATGAAATATTGTGAATTATACTAGCTCAGACTTTACAGGCCTATACTTTTACGGCAATGGCTCCCAGATTGTGTTTCTATTTGTAAGGTTTGTAACTGCTAATAGATTACGGCAGACAGATGTGGCAGCTGTAGCCACGCATTGATAAAAAAGAAACATGTCACACTCACACTGAGTGGGTATTAACTTTCAGCAGCAGATCCTGAAATCAAACCCAGATTCCCTCCATTGTCCTTACTCCCATTTCACATCTGGACTGAATCTACAAACTAAAAATAGAAAGACACAGACTGATAAGAGTCACTGAAACCCAGACATTTCAAAGCAGATGGAGAGGAAACCTGTATGTCTCAAATGGAGCCTCCTGTCCTTTGTGGAATGTTGACTAGGCTGAATGGGATAGACTCTGCCAGTAGCCCAATTTCTGTTGGCCTTGTCAAGCATGAAGCGTTTTATTGTCTGTTCTGTTGGCTTGGCGGGTGGCCAGCCCTGAAATCTTTTCTTTGCTTGTGCACTTTGTGATTGGCTTACCACCTACCCAAGTGTGTTATTTCTATGGGAAGACTTCCCAAAATCTATCTTTTAAAAATGATTTCTGCAATAATTCCCCTGCTGATAACCCTTTCAGCAGCATAAAAAAAGAGTGAAAGTGGTTTAGGTTATGCATGGTTTGAGCAGGTTCAGCACTGCTGAACGTGGATGGCATTTAGGAGTGGAAGGGCAGTGCCCTGATGTTGTGGCTTCCGGAGTGATGATCGTAGCCCCCTGGGAAGGAGCCTTTTATGGCTACGCTGGAAAACAGAGAGTGTTTTCCTGTTGTTGTTGTTGATGATTATGATGATGATGATGATGATGATGATGTTGTTGTTGTTGTTGTTATTTCATTGAAAGGGAAACAATTCATCAAAAATCTTCTTTTTTTGTATCCCAACTCATATAATTCTTACTGTCATGTAAATCCTGTGAACAATTACATTAAATTGTGTTTATGGGTCATGTGCTTAAAATGAATGTTGTACTTAAATAAAATAAAAATGTAAATACTCTCATGAGCGGGTTCGTATGATATCATACGAAAACGTATGCACACTAAAATGTATGATATCATACGAAAACTAGGAGACCGCCGGCTGGTCACATGACATCGGGCTACAGAGCTCCATGACGCCGAGTGGCAGTTGCTAGCTGTTTAAGCCGGTACAGAGCTTCCTGCCGCCGGCTACAGACCTCTGTCACAGCTCGTGGTATCAGCAGCAGTTAGTAGATGTGTTTAGCCGCTATAGAGCTCTGCTACGCTGGCTACAGTGCTCCACATGGTGCTCCGTCAGGTCAGCGGTAGTTAGGTGGTTCAGTTACCCAAGAATAGGTGACTGTGAGCCGGGTACAGAGCGCCGTTTCGGTGGACATTACAGTTAAGTTTAGGCAACAAAAAGTGAGCGTCATGCAGTGACGAGAGTTAAATTTAGGCACCGAAACGACTAGTTAAGTTTAGGAAAAAGATCGTGGTTTGGATTAAAACACTCCTAAAGGCGCTGACACACCAACCCGATTATCGGCCGTCGGACAGTCTGGCGGGGTCAGTGACTCAAGTCTGTTCGGTGTGTTCCGTGCCGTCGTCAGTCGGAGCCCTCGGCCTTCATTTGGGCCGATTTGACATGTTGAATCGGAAGGCGGGCAGTCGGACTCACTGACCAATTGATTGGTGGAGTGCTAACCCGGAAATAACGAGTGAGATGAGCGTGACTAACGTCTCTCAAAATCTGACAAAAATCTTTTAAACTGACCTTTGTCGATCTGAAATGAAGACAGATTCAGCAACTGCATGGCCTATTTCTCGCTTAAAATGTTTTCAGAAACACGTTTCGGTGAACTATTTTCTTAAATACGAGATTGTATTCCGAACGTATTACGTCTCGCGCACGCGCAGAACGTACGCTGAAGTCGGCGTCGCTTCGGTGTGTTCCGAGGCACTTTTTTGACCAACTCGGAGAGGCACTCAGTCCGACTGCCTTTTCTGCCGAAGATCGGCCGTCGGGTTGGTGTGTCAGTAGAGTTTAGATTCTCTGCCTGAGCCCGAGCCCGAACTGGCCGACATTTCCCGCCACTATCCTCGGGCCGGGCCGGGCCCTTGATCAAGCATTTGTGTTTTTTTAAACATTACTTTATTAGCCTAATTGGGTGGGGAGAAAGCTATGCCATAATCATGCGCAGCGTCTCCTCCACTCGCACGCATCACACTGGGCCTGCTGTGCTGTATTGTGTAGCTTAAGTGCAACATGGAGCAATTGAAGATGTAAATAAAAACAGGAGAATTAGCCTACCTTTGAGCAAGTTTGGAGGAAAGTCGGAGGTATGGAACCATTTTAAACAAGTCGTGGGCAGTGACAACATATGTGTTGGCTTTGTCGAGTGCATTAAGTGCGGCATGCTGCTCGCCTATGACAGCAAAAAAACGATGATAATCAGCCTTCAGTGTCCTCTTTTGTTACTTCTCCAAGCATAACCCTTCTAAACAGATTTCTGCAGTTCAAACTCGGAATTGTAGTTGAGAAAGTCAGTTATAACGGCCCACGTATTAAAAAAATGTCGGTTTTAAATCGGGCTCGGGCTCATAATTACAGTTAATGTGTCGGGCCGGGCTCGGACACAACGACTTTTGTTTTCCCTGGGAAACAAACTCCGCTGCCTGGCATTAAAGTCCTGTGTTTTAACAGCCAGCCCCGTTCTTATACAGCATCAGTCAATGTGGTGCATACAGAAAAAAAAAAAAAAAAAAAAACATGGAAATCATACGAATTAAAGTGCTTCACTTTTCGTAGCTTTTCGAACGTAGAAGGCTGAAATAAACATGTGAATTTTCTAATTCTTAAAGAAAAAGGTCAGAAATCCCACTCATAGACCAGAACTTACACCAAGCATATTTCTGTCTCAATTTCATTCCCAGTTTTCACAACAGTGGCACCTTGGCAGAAATTGAGCTCCATCATGAATCATAAACATGCTCTTTCATGTAGTCGAGGATAAATTAACATAGACTCTGCATTGAAAACTGCAATTATTATTATTAATTCATCCTTATCCCTACCATGGCAATTTAAAATTCCATTAAACTGGACATCACAAACTCTATTAAGACTCCGTTCTCTGGGCTGAACATTAGACTGACTTTGGAAATTGGAAAAAAATAAAACGTTATCATTCCACAGATTTGCCCCTGAAAAACAAAGAAGAAATCATTTTTGAGGATATGTATGTGGTCCGCTGCGCTGCAGCTGATTTAGCTAAGGTAGCTAGCCATAAAGCTTCCTATCTCATTTTTTTGTTCCATGCTCTTCTTTAAATTATATACTTTTGTTTCCTAGGCCTGCTATTATTCTTTTGGAATTTCTCTTACCCCATGTCATGCAAATCTAACTTGTAAACAATGGCATTAAATTGAATTTATCGGTCATGTGCTTAAAAATAAAACTGTATTTAAATTAAAAGAAATGTAAATAAAAATGTGATTGTTGTAATTCTTAAAGGTCCCATGGCTTGAAAATTAGGTTTTTTAACATTAAAGTGAGTTCCCCCAGCCTGCCTATGGTCCCCCAGTGGCTAGAAATGGCGATAGGTGTAAACCGAGCCTTGGGTATCCTGCTCTGCCTTTGAGAAAATGAAAGCTCAGATGGGCCGATCTGGAATCTCCTCCTTATGAGGTCATAAGGGGAAAGGTTACCTCCTCTTTTTCTGCTTTGCCCGCCCAGAGAATTTGGCCCGCCCATGAGAAAGAGAGAGACATCATGTCTTGAAAACAAGCAAAGCATGGCAGCTGGTCAAGGCCACACCCCACCCTCCACCTTGCCCCACCCCCTCGCCTCCTCAATAGCATTTAAAGCTACAGACACAGAAATGGCACATACTAAGGAAAGCTCATTGTGGGAGTGGCTCTAGTGGCTGTAATTCTGCACCAAGGCTGAATTTCAGGAAAGAGACTTCAGATACAGTATTATATAGTATAGGGACCACTAAGGCCTATATAAAAGAGACTTCAGATACAGTATTAGGGGACCACTAAGGTCTATATAAAAGAGACTTCAGATACAGTATTAGGGGACCACTAAGGTCTATATAAAAGAGACTTCAGATACAGTATTAGGGGACCACTAAGGTCTATATAAAAGAGACTTCAGATACAGTATTAGGGGACCACTAAGGCCTATATAAAAGAGACTTCAGATACAGTATTAGGGGACCACTAAGGCCTATATAAAAGAGACTTCAGATACAGTACTAGGGGACCACTAGGGTCTATATAAAAGAGACTTCAGATACAGTATTAGGGGACCACTAAGGCCTATATCAAAGAGACTTCAGATACAGTATTAGGGGACCACTAAGGCCTATATAAAAGAGACTTCAGATACAGTATTAGGGGACCACTAAGGTCTATATAAAAGAGACTTCAGATACAGTATTAGGGGACCACTAAGGCCTATATAAAAGCATCCAAAAAGCAGCATGTCATAGGACCTTTAAAGTAAATGGTCACTTATAGACCAGGACTTACACCAAGCAGATATCCAGCTTGTAGTGTAGGTTATGTATTTTTAAAGGGTGAGACCTTCTGTGTGCCTTTTATTATGCCCTCTGCTGCTCTTGTAATGTGATCAGTATTTCAGGAAAAGAGTGTTACCATATTAGCTTTAGCCAGAGTGTGTTGAGAGTATTTTTACACAAAGAAAGCCTCAGCTAGTCCTCATTGCAAGTTCAAAAAGGATTCCTGAAAATGAACATGACTCTTTAAATTGCTCGAGGATCCTGGCCATGCATGGCAGACCGAGAAAAAGTAAAGACGTATTTTGTGTTCAATGTACTCTCAGCTCATTAAGGAGTCTGATATGAATGACATGAAGTCACAATTAAGAATCTTATTTTTCATTATTAAAGTTTTAGAAGGAAAAGCATGGCAAACTCTCTGTTCTTTAGAGCGTTCCCTCCAATCTTAGACAGTATTCAACAAGCTGTGGCATCTACATTTTTCTCAGTAATGTATGCAAGATACATGTTGTAATTCCGTCCCGGTTTTCCTGCTCTTCTATGAGATAAACAACAAAACCCCCTCACAGTCCCTTAAGTGCTGATTTGCTGCACTGCGTTGCATTTATTTCCCATGTTGAGAGTTTTCCTTTGGTTTACATTTTCTTTGACAGCCTTTAAAACATGTTTAATTATACATAATGTGTCTATGCCACAGAGCTGAAAGCAGAATGGTAGAAAGTGTGTGTGTGTGTGTGTGTGTGTGTGTGTGTGTGTGTGTGTGTGTGTGTGTGTGTGTGTGTGTGTGTGTGTGTGTGTGTTCTCGTTTAACTACATTCATGGGGTCCAAAAACCGTGAATACAGTATACCTGTGGGGTCCGGGACAGCTTTGTGAGGCCAAAATGCTGGACACCACAACTTTAAAGGGCTGTTTGAGGGTTAAGACTTGGTTTTAGGAATAGGGTTAGAATTGGTTAGGGTGAGGGTAAGGGTTAAGGTTAGACATTTAGTTGTGATGGTTAAGGTTAAGGTAAGGGGCTAAGGAATGCATTATGTCAATGACAGGTCCCCACAAAGATAGTGAAACGCACTAAGTGTGTGCGTGTGTGTGTGTGTGTGTGTGTGGGGCATGTGCTGCTGCTGTTCTCAGGATTTAACAGTACAGTAACTCTGCTCTGTGGGTGACTGGTGTGCTGAGCTGTGAACTGAGGAATGTCCTGTTGACCCTGAAACAACAGTGTGAAATAAAGGCAGCCATTGTTCTTAGCAACATCCATGGTGGCTGGTTTAATGAAAGTCTGAAAGTATTTGGAACAGACAGTATCAAACCTTTGTGCTGTCCGCCCCCACAGCTTATATTAACTTTAGGTAGCATGATAGCACTGTTTATATCATTATTCACCTCTATTAGGTATACTACTGAAAGTCCAAATTTGATTTGGTATACTGTGTATAAACAATGATAAGAGAGAAAAGGTAATCCTCAGGTGATTTTCTTTATTTTTTTTATTTTAAAGTTTGATGATTTTAAAAAAGAACCACATAAAACACTGCACAGAGTAATTACATAGGCTGACATTAAAAATGGGGTGGCAGTAGCTCAATCAGTAGGAAGTTGGGTTGGGAACCGTACGGTTACTGGTTCAAGTTCCCATACGGACCAAAGTATGGTGGTGGACTGGTAGCTGGAGAGGTGCCAGTTCACCTCCTGGGCCCACTGATCGGGGCGCCTTTCCATGGGTAGCTCCCTCACTCTGACATCTCTCCATTAGTGCATGTTTAGGTCCTGAGCATGTGTGTGTAATTCAGGCCTGTGTGTAATGTGTATGATAACAACAGAGTGAAAAACATTGTAATTTCTCCTTGCGGGATTAATAAAGTATACATTATTACGTTATTATTATTATTATAAAAACACAATCAAGTCCAAAGGCTGATTTCCATTGTGGTCCTCCAAGGTATCTTTTCAAAGATGTTGGTACCAATACCGTATCTTAACACATTTTTCAATACCAGTTTTACAGATCCATTTTAATGAAAAGAAATTACAACATTACACATTCCTGCACAAATCTTTGTATTTATTATTCAGCTCCTACTATGTGAGCCCTGTCTCTCTGTGTAACGTAGAGTTTTTCCTGCGTGTCTCTACGACGTGTAACATTAGACAGCCAATCACAGACATTATTAGATCTCGGTAGAAGCATGCTGCATGCTGATTGGCTCACTGACGCTGATGAGATTTACTCCTTAGGTATTTCAATTTGGTATTGAATGACGAGGCATTTTTCGATGCTCGATATGGAGGAGGCAATTCAGCCAGTGCCAAAGAAAGTATTGAATTCAGTAGCCAGCCCTAAGTAACACACACCTATCACTCCACAAGATAAAACAGCCCGACAAGGGCAGACAACACAATCAACATATAACAGCAGGCAGTCGGGTAGCTATGTAAACATGTTTCTTTCTTTCTCGGTTATAAAAGGGAAAAAAACATTTAGAATTGAAATTGAGAATCCTGCATGGTTACTGTGTAACCATTTCTTTAAGACCACTTTAAACGTGCTCAGTGAAACACTGTTTCAGATTTGTGGGCAGATTATTCCACTGCACTGCTGCACTGTAGACAAATGTGTTGTTACCCATTAGATTACTGGATCAAAAAGGAATACAATCTGTCAAGCTACTTCTTGTAAAGTGGCTATTAGAGCCCGACCGATATATCGGCGGGCCGATATTAAGCATTTTCCAAATAATAATTATAATGGCCGATAAATGAATATTTAAAAGATCAAATAAAAACGGACTAAACACCCTTCAACCATGTTCTGAGTGTTGGCGTTGCATAGTTTGTCCACCAGAGGGCGATCTACAACCTCAAGTTTCATGTCTTACGTTTGTATTTTTATAAATTTTATTTATCAGAACTTTAATATATTTTGATGTTTCTCTGTTCTGTTGTGACAATAAAACAAACAAGTTGATTTTTAAACTGCATTATCCTATTATTTTAGTGAGGACTCATAAATAACTACAAATAACTAATGTTAGGAAAATCTGTTTATGTTTTGTTACGCGTTTCTGGATTTAAAAAAAATATATATATCTGCCGATATATCGGAATATCTGATTTTTAAATCACCTAATATTTGTATCGATATCGGCCTTAAAAATCCTTTATCAGTCAGGCTCTAGTGGCTATGATTTTCTCTTAGTGTTGAACCAAATAATGAATTAACCCTTTTGTTTTCTTCCCGTCGACCATGAGCTTGTTGTCCTTCAGGGTCAAAATTGAAAATTAACCTTTTGTTTTAAAACTTTTTTTACTTTTGACTTTTTTGGAAGCTTTTGGCGCTTTTTTAAAAACGTTTTTGTCGCTTTTTTAAAAACGTTTTTGTCGCTTTTTTCAACGTTTTTTAAAATTCATGCTCGATAAACCTTATTCACATAACATTATACCACATTTTTTTGTTAAAGAAAGCAGAAATGATGAATTATTTGGACTGATAGTTAAGACCAGAGGATGTTGAGTGCATCACAGAATGTCCAAGTTTAGTTTCAGGATAAACTGTTTTGAAACCATTTAAATTTCTTTTTTCAAATGCTATAAAATTAAATAAAACACCCAAAATTCAATCATTAATTTGTTAAAATGTTGTATGGCTTCCATACACCATACATCCATTCAACCATGTTAATTTTGGGCAGTTTGGTTGTAAGAAACCCATATTTCTGATATTAAAAACTTTGAAAACGGGTCAAATTTAACCCGAGTACAACACAAGGGTAAGTACTTTGGTAGGCTACCATGTTTTTCACAATTTTGTAAGTACTGTAGGCAAAATCTTCATATAAGTGATTTTCCACCATCAACCAGTTAAGTTTTTTCAAATGAAAGGGATCAAGATGTGTCCGTGGGTGAACTTTTAATATGTTAGATTTAAACTGAAATTAAGTCTTACAATACATACATAAATGCTGTTTTACAAATAGGACTGTAATGTAATGAGATCCAACAAATGACCTTTTGGGTTTGTGATGCTAATTTAGGCTGTGGGTAATCTGCTCGGGAGCAGGTTATGTTGGAGATTAGAGATCAACCGGTGTAAAAGCACCGCCTACTGACCAATCAATACTCGATTGGTCACTATCGGTGCGCGGATAGAGTGAGAGTTACGCTCAGAAAAGTTAAAACATTTAGAGACAAAACCTGTTAACATTCCCTGATGGGTATCTTTATGAAAGATATAGATTTTCAGCGGAGGGAATTACGTCTCTTTGTCAGCTTCTTGAGCCATATTTTGCCAATGCGACACATCGGTTTGAATTATGTTTTTATATTTATTTTGGTTACACTTTACTTGAAGGTATCTACATAAGAGTGACATGACACTGTCATGAACGTGTCATAAACAGTATAACCAAGTCATAAACTTTTATGACATAACGCTTCTTTTAGTAAGTGTCATTGGGTTTTTGTTAGGGTTAGAGTTAGGGTTAGGGTTCATGTGTTCATGACAGTGTCATGTCACTCTTAGAAAGAATATAGGCTACAGCAACAAAAGTTTATCAAATGCACAAGTGTAATTATGGTCAGATCTTGTGCCTGACTGATGGGGCAGTGATATTGATAAGCCTTGTAATTTACACATTTACAGCATCGGCAATTTTTTTTCAGCTTTCCTTCCCGGGTTAGGAAGCAGCGACTGTATTGCGTTTTGCCTGTATCACGTGTCTGTGTACATATTTCTGTGAGATTATCGTTTGCTCTTCTTGTGTGAAAATATGCGGCTCTGGTAGACTTGTCCATGTTTGTGATTGGTCAAATGGAGCAAACACCACCCCTTTTATGTGAACACGCTCATCGCTGGATTGGGAAACCCTGGGTTAACCTAGTTGTTAACCACTGTCGTGTCACAGCTTATGCAGGGACCGCGGTTGTTAGGTTTGGTAAAGCCGGGTAATGAAAATAAATCCAGGGCATGTTGAACTGGCTTCGTTAGTACAGGCCTCAGGTGTATCTCCAGATCACACGTTGGCTGAGACAAAGCATCAGAACAAATCGGATAAGGAGATATCGAATGTCACTGTTTTAAAGGCCGCTCATGCACTGCACCGCAGTGCATTTCCTTGGCTTGTCACTGCTCTCGATGTCTTTGTTTCCTGCTTCACTTCAGTATAGCAAGGTCACACATTTCTCTGATGGAGAGCGTTTTCTCTTCTGATCTAAGCAAGTCAGTCTGGAGACAGCTGTTTCTTGGAAAGCATGGAGAGCAAAGAAGCCATTTAGACAGTCACTAGAAAAGCAGTTTGCTGACATCATGTATTTTCTTGCCGCTTGTCTCTGCTACGGAGGGACTGGATCCCACAGAGCCAGGCGTGCTGAAATACCTCTGCTAGGCGAGAATTTTTATGTTACGATACATGAACCTGAAGGTTCACCGGGCATACATGAAATATGGTGCTTAAGTATCTGTGTTACCTCGGCTGACAAATGATCTTACTCACTCAGGGCTCTCAGTAAAATCTGCCTGCCAGCTTTACTAACTCACTGACAGCTAGCTACATTTTTTAGGATCCAATTGAATTTTTTATGGCGACAGTTGCGTTTGTGTTGTAAATGTTTAGCTTCGCTGCATTAGGGACTGCAGCGTGGCGACAGCTGTGCTTTCGCAGTGTCTCTCTCTCCACATAATGTGGGCCACTCACACACCGGACTGACAGCAAAGTGTCCTGCTTTGACACACAGGTATCATGAATAAATAATATTTTTAGGGTCGCTGTCATTCCTCCCTGCTGAGTTTGCATTTAGTGGGATGTTTTTGTTTAAGCTTATCTGTTCAGAATAATAAAAGTTTCACTATTAGACAACAAAAATGTATGATTCTGAAATACATATAGACAGTAAGGGTCGACCGATTCTTGCTTTTCAAGGCCGAAACCGATTATTAGTAGTTAATGAAACCGATAACCGATATCTGGACCTCACAATGCCTTGTGTTTCTCACTCCTGCTAAGTTATTGTTCATAAGACGTGACATGAGTGACACATGCGGGTAGCCCAAGGCGAGTTAGAGGGAGATTAGCTAACGTTAGCCATCATATTTATTAATTAATATTTAATTAATTAATAATTATTTATTATTATTATAGTAATTTCAGCATTCGAATAGTATTGATTTTTTTACTATTCGAATTATATTCGAATTTCGGCATTCGTTCCAACAGCCCTAATATGCATTTACAGTGAAAATGAAAATCCTTAAGTCAAAATTAAGATTTGGGAATGTTACAAACTCCAACACAAAACTTTGTTTAAATGCTTTAAAGTTCTCCCTTTATTGTGTTATATATCTAATCTATATCTAAAAAGCCCAAAGTCCACCCCAAAGGGACTTACCATCTCCAACAGAAAACACTGTTCACAAACTGCTCCAAACAGCTCTATTGTAGTCCAGCCTTTACTTCAGAGACAAACTTGACGTCACTTTGTAACACAGGCTATAATGCTCGCCTAGCTGCTAGCGTGGCGCTCCCTCATGCTCTGCAACTGACAAGCTAGCAGTACTTACTGCGCATGTGCGACTCCCTACAAAGATGGAACAGAAGTGAGATGCCTCACTCTGTAGCTAAAACAGAGAGCTCAACACACAGGGTGAAAAGAGGAGCTGCAGCAATGTGCAGCACAACAAAAATATGGTATTCTCTGAAAATTAAACCACATAAACCTAGTCTGGTACAACCTCTAAATTCAATTATGAACCTGAAAATTAGCATAATATGAGCACTTTAGGCAATTATTTAATAAATGAGAAACTTTGAACATAATCCCCATTAACCGAAGCAGAGGGACAGACATAGCTGTAGCCGAGCCAAAGTAGACCACCAATAACTTTATCAGTTAATCAGTTAATAATCGGCCAGGGCCAATAATCTGTCTATCCCTAGTACACAGGATTACACACAGTGCAATCCAGATTGGAATTGCAAAGATTAAACAATCAATCAATTAGATTATCTGATTCCAGCTTGTTAAATGTGAATATGTTCTAGTTTCTTCTCTCCTATGTGACAGTCAACTGAATATCTTTGAGCTGTGGACAAAACGAGACATTTGAGGACGTTGTCTCGGGCTTCGGGAAACACTGATCCACATTTTTCACCATTTTCTGACATTTTATAGAGCTAAAAACCAATCGATAAATCGCAAAAACAATCCACACATCAATCGACAATGCATACATATAAGTGTGGTGTTTTGTGATACAAATGTTCACATGGTCACCCATAAAAAAAAATAATAAAAAATAAAAAAAACCCACAGGATTTCACTGTAAATGTACCTTAAATGTGAAAGAAAGCAGTTTAATACACAAGGATATATACACACACACACACACACACACACACACACACACATAGACACACACATAGACAGCCACAGCAGCCCCAAACTCTGGCATCGAAAAGCATTACAATATATCACAGGCAACCAAACTGTACTTAAAACAAACAACAGAAAATCCTCCTGGGACCCACAAAGCAGCTACTGTCGCCATTTCCTGCTTCACATCCTTGCTTAACGTGTCGCGCTCCGATGAAATGTGTAGGGCAAATGTGTCACATTTACTCTCACACTGTACTGCAGAAGCTTTGTTTTTATTTCAAAACTCGTAAAAAAAAAAAAGTTAGGGGAAGATGACTTCTCAGCCTGCTGCAGGTGCCAGCGCTGCACCAGATACAGATTGAGCTCTGCGCTGAGATTGTTAACCCCCCCCCTGCAACACGCGCGTACACACACACACACACACACACACACACACACACACACACACACACACACACACACACACACACACACACACACACCTCCCCCCTCAAAAACAATCTGCAGACAGAAGTGACTGAACACACAGCTAGAGCACTCCCTCTTTTGCTAAAGGTCATATCACATATGAAATGGCACGTTTCATTGCGTCATGATGATGAGGGCAATAATGTTTATTATGCATTTAACACATTAATTAGGTTGTGGGGGCTTTGCTCACGCCTACTTTAATGACTTAGGCAAATTCCTTTTGGTTGCTGCTGCTGTCATTGTGATTATCGGTGCGAGGGATGTGGACATTTTTATTTGATGCTGCTGGCTATCATTAGCTTGTAATACCACTCAACACAAAGAAGTGCACGTGTCCGGCACTCATACGGGGTTTTTCCATGTGAGCTACACTCGGTCTCGCTGATGGATTTTACACTTCATAAATTGACATAATTGTACATTCATATCAGCTGCATTCGAGTGTCAAAAGCTTTAGTCGATCATTCACACGCGATAGCTAAACTTAGGTGAGGACCTAACGGGAGAATGTAATCACTTCCAAGAACGAAGGCCATTTTAAGTATGCATAATTAAAACAATACATACATATTTCCCACCTGGAGACATCTTCATGGTCTCTTAATATTCTTGATTAATTATGAACAGATGGACAGAATTACAAGGTGCTTTTACCCTTAAAGTAAACTGACGGTACTGTTTCTATGCTTTGAGATATTCTAGATTTGTCTCTGCAGAGGCTAAATATGAATTGCTCTTTTGCCAGCTCTCAACTCGTCACCATTTCATTCACTCAGTCTGTACTTGTACAAACCAACAGACACTGAAACAAATCAATATTGGCCAAAAGCCTGCTGGATGATATGGTTGTATTGTAAACATGGTTATGCTAAGTTGGCTACACATAGAAAATAAAGGGATATGTTGAAATCATAATTAGGCAATTTTTTTTGTGGCCATTTTAGTCTTTTTAATTGACAGCAGAAGACAGGAAAGGAGAGAGAGAGAGGCAGAATGACAAGCAGCAAAGGGCCACAGGTTGGGATAGAACCCAGGCCGCTGCGATAAGGACTGAGCCTCTGTGCGTGGGGCGCACACCCAACCAGGTGAGCTACCAGGGCGCCCCGTAATCAGGCGGTTCTTAACATTTTCTCTTCTTTTTGACCTGGCTTATACTAAATTGTCATTTTTGGCAGATTTGGAACTGGAAAACACTGATTGAAAAAACACCTACTTGTCAAAGCCCAGTTGCCCATTTCCAGAACTCTTCTCCACCTGGATCCACGTTTGCTTGAATATTGTATGTTGGAGAGAAATTGCTGATGAACAATAAAAATAAATAAGTGCTTTTTCACTTGAATGCAGCATGGTGACCAGGAAAGCTTTTATGACGCCTCTTCACCCAGCAAAAGTGTGTGTGTGTGTGTGTGTGTGTGTGTGTGTGTGTGTGTGTGTGTGTGTGTGTGTGTGTGTGCGTGCGTGCGTGCATGCGTGTGCGCATATACAAAGAGATTCCGTTGATTTGCAGCTGAGAAGCAGGGCTTCAGGTGCATTAAGATGGCTTTTCATTGTGAGGACATTGTGAAAACGGACCGGGCAAAATGCCTATAAAAGTAATTTACTACCCCGTTATAGACTTGCATACTGTACCCAGAGACAGAACAATTCACAGTTAAATGCTACGATGATTATGAACTATAGGCATTTACAAACAGAATTACACAAACAGATCCGCAGGAAAGAATCTGAAATATGCAACCTACAGTGTATGCACTGAAAGCCATTCCATTCGATCGGAAACACAATATATTGTCAGAGACGGTTTAGAAGCGAGACACCCTAACTCAGAGTAGTTTCCTGTATCTGTGTCACGTGGGTTTCACCACTGCCATGCCTCTTTAGGAGACCAGCAGCAGGTCTGAGTGTATTGATTCCAATGGGAGAAGTGAACGTGAACACTGATTGTGAGCGATTCTTTCGCCCCATAGTCACCAGAGTAAATTATGGACCCATTCTTCACATGCCACATATCTCCAGAACATTCTGACACTATAATTGCATTTTTCAGACAGACACATCAGGAGAAAGTTAACTTTTTTTAAGACCTGTTTCTGTCTCGGGAACAAACTTTCGTGAGAAGCCAACGTCAACTAACATTCGGTAAAGTGGTAACAAAACTAATTTTAGTAATGCTGCTGATATTTTAGCTGTGTAAATATCTAATGTTAGCAAAAGGAAAATTAATAAATCATACAAATATAACTTTTCATCCATCCACACCACGTACACCACACTTTCAAACGAGGACACGCCCATTTAGGAGACAGGAAGTGTGGACCGTTTCATACCATTGGTGCAGCTTGTGAAGTAATCTTTAGTGAAAGAGAATCTTTGATACTCTATAATGTCAACATTTGCAGAACAAACAACATTGTTCCGTCCAAAAATGTGTTCTAGCAGTGTTTTGTGATCCAATAAAGTACGACTGATGAGTCCTGTGGATGGCCGATGGTCATCTGTCCGCTTCTCTGCGAGTTATGCTTATGCATGCACACTGTGAACAGAAAGTGTCAGACAGAATATACTGAACGTGTTGGAAAAGCTGTGGGAAAAAAGGTGTAATATCCATCGGGGCATTTTTATAGGAAGATGGATGAATGAGGCAGAGAATACCAGATGTGAGTAGATAATTCACATAAAAAACTAATTCTAAAGATATCAACGGTCAAATTTCAATTGGTAAACCTTTCACTATTCAATTTGGTCTGGCCTTGGTGGCATTCTCGTCTGTCTCTGCAAATTAACCTTGGAGCAACACTTTTGATCCACTTGATATTTAGACTGCTAAAAGCAGGAGCAAGGGAAATATAGTGCATTGACATTCCTCCCCTATCTGGTAATGAAATTGCTTAGCGCTATTGCATCCTTTCAAGCATCACACTGTGCTCGCTCATATGGATTTAATCCTCTTTAGAAAGGCTGAGGGCATTTGGCACAATGCCAGTTTGAAAGTAATCCATTGAGTCTTAAATAAGTTGGCTTCTTTTAAATCCAATATTATATTAAAGATTATATAATATCTGAATTAACTTATTGGAAATTATTAATCAAAAGTGATCTGAAATCTTCAGCATACATGATGATTGCAATCTCTTTTGTCTATGTTCTGCACTGATTTGAATTAAATGTTAATTGCCACGACCAGTACTCTTTTGAAATGAACAATTAATAACAGATTTGTTCTCATTCCATGTTAAAGTGTAGATTTAAGCCTGACCGTGGTCCTGAAACATCCAAATGTTCGAGGTTTCAGCTACCAGTAACATTCTGAAATAATTAAACTATCTGCTGTATATTCAATTGTCCTCTCCTTTGCACTAAAAATGAAAAAAGTACAGTATGGTGTTAGAAATCGACATTTAAAGCACGGTAATACTCAATTTTATTTTGTCAGTCCCTCCAGGAATTCGCGATGTCACGATCGCAACAATTCATGGGAATTCAACCAATCACCGTGAATTTGGTGCAACGTGCAATTTTGACCAATCACCGCAACTTTACCGTGAATTTGACCAATTACCGGAGTTTCCCGCGACTTCAACCAATCGCAGCAGTCCCACGTGCCAGACTTTACGTCAGTATGTGACTGAGAGCCACTGACCAAGCGGGAGTGAGAACGGGTTTTGACGTAACACACGTCGCCAAATTCATTTCCTGTTTGAGATTGAGGGAGATTTTTTACAGAAGCTCCCGCAAAATCAGGCATTTTGGGCCGCATCAATCTCAAAAAAAGGCTACAAAAATCGCGGAGGGACTGATTTGTGTCTCACTAAATCAGTCGTACACACAGTCCTGTCCAACTTCTATCCGTGGACATGTTGCTACGCTGTTTATATGCACAAAAAACAGAGTAATGCGTTGTTATCAACTGGTATTGCTAACAATGGCTAACCTGGCTACAGCAAACCCCACAATGACAAATCCAACTTGTTAATGGAACGCATTCAACTCGGGTCTGACCTCATTCCCAGCTCCGGCTTCCGAGTTCCGAAGTAAATGGAATGCACCATAAGAGCCGGTCAAATTGTCTGAGTGATAAGGAAAGGTGCTTGAATGCTTCCTTTCTTATCTCCTTTAGCATAGCATACACTGGACCATCCTTTACGAAAAGGAAGGAGATAATGGCGTTCCACAATTCCTTGGGGCAGCAACATTTAATGCCACGCGTCACCATTCGACCGTTCATCATCAGACTGTTATGGTGCACAGTAGCGCCAGCAGCCCTAATCCTGTACGCGCCGTGCATACATTTTATTTTCTGTGAGACATTGCATACATCTAATAATAATAATAATAATAATAATAATAATAATAATAATAATAATAATAATAATTCACTTTATGGCGTTGTTTTGAGTGGTTTCATAAAGTGGTTACTGCGAGAACTTTCTCAGACTTGTAGTGGGACATCACAGTGAGCTTGTGTATACCAAACTGTGAATAAATGGATCGCCGAATCCAAAGTTATACAGCGCACTGGACATGGATTTAATTTTAGCCCAGAAAATGCGTCAGTGGCTTATTTAGATTATATAACTATACTATTAGTTTTGTTGAAAGTTTTTACATATATAACTCCCTTATTTTGACCATGTATGAAAGTATGAATATTGTGTGACAATGCTCGGATCGGCTCTGATGGCATTCAAATCAATTAGGCTTAAATCATCCACCCACACCCACCCAAATGAATTGTTTTTACTCCCCCTCTACCTGTCCCTGTAGTATGACCATGTGCTTTTGTCCCGATTCGATTATTTCACTGTGCATGGGTGCCGATTGGATTTGTATTGCGATTTTAATTTATTGCGAATCGATAGTATTGAGTATTGCGATTTTCTTTTCCTTCTTTAACAAAA
Organism: Sander lucioperca; assembly: GCF_008315115.2. Lineage (NCBI taxonomy): Eukaryota > Metazoa > Chordata > Actinopteri > Perciformes > Percidae > Sander > Sander lucioperca. The sequence goes on from NC_050177.1 coordinate 19,299,372, forward strand.
ACAAAAGTTGAAAAATACACTTCTAGAGACAATATATTGTGAGACATTTCTAAAAACTAAATGTTTTCTAAAAAGAATGCACATCACATGTCAGTCAGTCAATCTGACATTTCATTTGTAAAGAAGAACATAACATGGATTTTCTGCATTTTCTGCTTTCGCTCTGTTTTGCTTGAAATGGATATGATGTAGTCGCCGTCGGCGGTACCGTAAAAACAGAAATTATTTAGGTGAATAATTGGTGAAATAAATAAAACATCGATTCTAGGCAAAGGAATCAATTTTAAAAACTCATCGCCAAAAAAATCACGATACATACGTGTATCAATTTTTTTTTTTCACCCACCCTTATCCTGTAGGCTATTGCTTTTTTAAATGATGCATTGTAATGATGCATGAGTGTTTTCTTTAAAGAGAGGCTGCTTTCAGTAATTGCAAACGTTTCCATGGACGCAGTAATGTGCCTGCAGCAAATATCGTGGGTCATTTAAACAGCTTAACTAAACACTCGTTATAAACTGGACAGAGAAAACAGAACTCAACTTTTCATTTAATCAGCTGCTGACTGCTGTCCTCGTGCGTAAGTACAGTTTTAGAGAATGTCATTATTATTTCACCCACTCGCAAGCATCTAACCAGTATAACTGCAATTCACGCATCATTAATACGTACAGTAGATTTGTAGACCTTGCATAAATGTAACAATTATTTTCATACAATCATACCGATTGGGATTCATGTGGATAAATATAAGTGGACAGGTGGGTGAGCGTGAGCAACCAATAATGATAATAAACTTTAATTTGCATAACACTTTTCATACAAGAAATAGCCTACAGGTCAGTGCTTTACAGTACCAAATGACATGCACCCAGTGCTTCACATGAATAGACATAATTCATGCAGAACAAGGTGGAAAATAACGCACGGGGCGCAGTATCCAGATGCAAATTCTGCAGTCGACCTTTGGAAGCTTGTAGTTTTACCACGGCAGACCAAAGTCATTAACATCTGCCGATTCTCTGAGCGCCGCTGCTGTCTTTTCCTAAGCCCTTACAAATTCTCCTTCACATCTTTCCTTGTCCTCATGGTGTTTTCCATCGGGGTTAAGGAGAAGGAGTTCGTAAAAGACGAAGGAGGTAATTGTTTTGACTATTTGACTGCAGCCATGTAGCAGCAACAAATCCCAGGTGCAGCTCATCAGCGCCATCAGCACCTGCAACACTGCTGCAGGCATGATGGGAAACGCCTGGCTCTCAGCTGATCTAACAGCTGATTAGTTCAGAATCGATTCACCACTATGACATTTTGTATAAACATTTCATTGTTTTTTAATTGGAGACATTTTGATTGATATTTGTTTGATTTACAGATTTATTCTGTTAACAGAACACATGTTGACTATCTACAGTCTGTTGTATATTAACATCAGCAACAGATCGCAGATCGCCTGTAGAGCATTTTAACAGCTACTCTGTCAGACTAAAAACAACTGGAGACTGCGTACAAGCTGATACATGGGTCTGATAACATTTGAATAAATCTGAATCAGACCTAACAGGATGTGAGGTTCTAAAATGTCCAACTTGACCGTAGCTTTTTGTCACCGCACCCCTGCTGCTGCCGCCTGCTCCCATCCACCTTACAGGCGAGGCGCAGCTCATCTAGAACGAGCCTAATGACACCAGCAGACAAGCACAGCCATCTAGCGGTAGGGGGTTTAACATAAACGTGAACCAATGAATATTTTTGCACGTAAACTAAAAAAAAAAAATTTTAATTTAATTTATATTGCGTTTTTGAAAATCGATATAGTATTGCTAAATAAAATATCGCGATACTCAATAATAATAATATAATATTTTTTTCTGGAATCCACATAACATTCTGGGATGGGAGAAAAACATGCTCTAGTTTATTGGCATTTCTTTAAACCAATGGCAATCATCTTGGGAGGTGCTAAGTGCTGGATAGAGCCACGGTGCCTCTGCAAAGTAGCCTCGGGAAGGAACTTGTTTTGGTGGAACATGTGTTCGTTCAAAAGTTGTTTTAGTCGTGAAACAGAAAACTCAGATTGGACAGATAGTCTAGCTAGCTGTCTGGATTTACCCTGCAGAGATCTGAGGAGCAGTTAACCATAGTCCTCATAAATCCACCGGAGTTTAAAAGTCCAACACAAAGAGAGAGGAAGGTAACGGACATCCGGCCGAAATGACGGACATCCGGCAGAATTTCCGGCGGCACCTGAACAATCCCGAAAATATAACTTCATCGATATAGACTAGGGTTGGGGTTGTACGTGAAGTTATTTCTGCAAGCATTCAAATTTATAACAAGAAACTGATAAATAAAGTAAATAACCTTTTAAGTAAATAAAGGTTAAAGATACTGTTCCTGCGTTCATTGATACACTTGGTAGCTTCCCAACATTTTTCTTCCGCCTCTTTAAAAAAGTCTTTCTTTACATGTACAGTAACACCCTCTTTTGTGTTTTGAGGGTCATCTTGCAGCACGCACATGATGAAGGTGTTGACCTTATTTAAAATTGTAATTATATAGTGGGAGTACAGAGTTTCAACCACTATGTCATCGAAGGCACACAGTCTGCAGATTTGAGTTGTAATTAACACTTTCTACTGTAGAGCTGTAACTAACAGTTCATTAGTGATTTCTTTTTCCATTAGTTCAATGATTATTAAGCCTATAATGTCAAAGTTGCCCAAATTAAAAAATATTAAGTGTGACCAATAATACAATAACCAATAATACATATACAGTGATATGAAACATGCATGCAACATATTACAAATATTTGGTAGTTCTAATGAATGAATGGCAGTTATCAAAATTAAACTAAGCACGGTTACTTTAGTCACTTCACTTTTGTTTTTTGGTCATTTGTTTTAATGTGTGCAAATTCTAATTGTAAAATGTATGCAGTGTGTAATGCAAGCAAAATGGCCAAATTGGAGCAAAACCATATTGGCCGTTGCATGTACACTACTTTCTTTCATAATAAATTCAATACTTCGCCTTTTCTAAACATTATGCAACATTGCATCCGTCAGTGCAAATGATGATTCATGATCCACCTTAATCGGACCGAGTATGGTCTTGAGTGTGAAACGTCTACGTATATTTGAAGGACCACAAATAATACCGTTGTAATTAAAATGTACATTATTACAACAAAGCTACACATTCACACTACAAGCTTATAACATCTCACAACACTGCATAGCAAAGGAGATGGAAACGTTGCAGGCTTTGAGAGATTGTAGCTTCCTTTTGAAGTAGTTTGTATTTTCTTCTGCTTCTTCAAGGATCGTGCTTTCCAGGCGATGTCAGCTTTTCGTTTGGTGAGATGTTCATTCATGTAGATGTCTGTTCCCTTCAACTTCCTTCCTTGTTTCAATATTGCAATTTTTTGTTTTCGGTTAACAAACAACATTATTATGGCCGGTTTGTCGCTGTTATTTCTCCAGGGCAGAGGGTGGCAAGCCTCAATGGTTTTACAGTTACCAATTCGATGCCCTTGGACTGTAGAAAGGCTGCCACTTGTTGTTCCACGGAGTAAGAAACCGACTCATCGGGCTCTCGATTGTGGTCAGTGGTCACTGTCACTGCCCGTGCGTACGACCGTATTTTGAGCCCCGATACAATAACATCATTCATTCTTGTGTACTGCTCTAGATCAGCCACTCTGTTCTCTAGGAAGGCAAGTCTCTTGTACTTTTCTTCATTTTGAAGCCGGAGAGCCTTTACTTCTGCAACCAGTTCAAGTGGATTTTTGCTGCAGCCTGACAACGGTAATCTCTTCAGAGAGAAAGTCAAGCGACCTCTTAATGTCGTCGATTTCCTCTTTTGCCGGTTGCTTCTTTGGAGGCATGACTCTGGCTTGGTGTCACTGGTTGTGGTTGGGTGATGGAGCTGACAGGGTTATTTCGGGACAATGGAAATGCGCTGTGATTAATGGTTCAAAACAAAAACCCTATTCTGACATGCTGTGTGTTCAGAGGACTGTTGCCGCCAAGCCGAGTGCATCTGAGCCGACACCTCTAAATTAGTGCCAGTATCATGGAAGTATTATAGAGCTCAACCCTTAGTTTATCACATACACTCACCTCATAGAATAACAACCTTAAATCAACCTGAGAGCCATGTAATTTGTGACGGCGCGTCCTGTAGAGCAGCGCCACCAGCCTGATGTCATCTGATCTCAGTGGATGAAAGCCCATCTTCGGGGAAATTCAGAAGCACCTTAATGGCTCCTTTCCTTGAAACGCTCAGTCGCAGGGATTGGGCGTTGACTGTAATTGGCACAATACATCTCACCTAATCTGTTTCTGTCTGGAATGAGAAGGCAGAGACTCCAGTCGTGGCGCAGGAGAGGTCACCAATATCTGGAGATATACCTCAAACATTAAAATGCATGGCAGGCTGCAGTTGTAAAGCTCCCTCATCTGCTGTGCTGCGTCATATTTCAGCCAGGTTTGACAATGCTGGTGCTTCACAGCTCACATAAAAAGGCTCCATTTTCTTGTATCTAGCGGAGCCATTGTTGAGTGCTCCATCTCTTATCGCTGCTGTACTCATTTTGGGTACCTTGCAGGAGCACTCTGTTCATTGTCACAGGCTTAAGAGATATTAATGAATGTGATTGCTCTATCCTCCACTTGTGTTTGGACTCAATGTATCTGTATTTTTTTTTTTTTTTGTCTTGTGCTGGATAATTATCAGTGCTATAATGTCCTGTGTGTCATACACTTTCTGGCACATTGGGCAAAGCCAGACCAATTGTAATAAATCTGAATGACTAGATTAAAGGTTTTTTGTGATGTTTTACCATCTAATGGTTATTTTCAATTATTCAGAAGGTTCCAGTAAGTCAGATCCCATCTTTCAGTCTGACGTGTCCGTATTTTCCTTTTTATTTTTTCATTTCAGATTCAGAATGCAGATGATGTGTTGATTACTCCCTTGGAGAGGTTTCGGAAGGAGCAAATCGGTGCTGCCAAGGTACAGTAATACACCACATACATGTGCATACAATTAGCAACTGAAAAGCAGAAGATATTGTGTTTTGACACTCTAACCTCTGGTCCTCACCCCGTGTCATCCCCCCTACAGTATGTAAATCATTAATTAAAAGTAAGACTGTAGAGGGTGTAAACAAAGTTGTCAGTTTGCGAGTGCGATATTAAAAGATATTACGACTTGTGGGTTGAAAAGATAATCAGTTTTTTGAAGGCGGATAGCTTATGTTTAGCTGAAGGTGGCACATTGAACAAAACAATTATGTGTTTTGCTCTGTTGTTCACAGAGAGAGCTGTGGGTGCAATTTCCTTCTAACACAAATTACATATTCCATTTTGAAAACCACATTAATGAACTGATTACTATATTTCACAACAAGGGGCTAGGTAGGCTACTGAACTTTGATACTTTTAGGCACCGACACAGATGCCTCCATAGTATCGAGTATCGGAAAAAATGCCTCGTCATGCAATACCAAATTTCAATACCTAAAGGAGTAAATCCTAAAACCAAGATCTAAAAATGCTTGTGATTGGCTGTCGTAACGTTACACGCCGTAGGTGCATGCAGCAAAAACACTAAGATACACACCGAGACAGGACTCACATGTGTGTTTTGTTGTATTTTGAGAGGCTTGACTACAGTGTGCGTTACATGGGTGTAAAGGAATTGAAAAATAAAAACAAAGATTTGTGATCTGTAATGTAGTAATTTATTTTTGTTAAAGGACAATTCCGGCGCAAAATTAACCTAGGGGTTAATAACATATGTGTACCAAGTCGAACGTTCTCTGGGACATGTTTTCATGCTAATCAAATGTGTCTTTAGCTTGAAACAAGCTACCGCAAAACGGTGGTTAGCTGCTAACGCTAGCTTTAGGGGCAGAGGCTAAATCGCTATTTTATACCACTAACAAGGCTCAAAATAGCACCACACTCGAACGACGAACACCATACAACCAGTTACCAGTAACAAAGCTCAAACACAGCGTTCGTGATTCGACTGCTCATGACTATTTTCCTGCCTTTATGATCTATCTTTTTAAAGTGCCCATATTATGAAAAAAATCACTTTTTCTGGGATTTGGGGTGTTATGTTGTGTCTCTGGTGCTTCCACACACATACAAACTTTGAAAAAAATCCATCCATGCTGTTTAGAGTGAGATACGGTTTCTGAATGTGTCCTGCCTTCAGTCTCTGGGTGAGCTGTTCAAAATCGGCACAGCTTGTGACGTCACAAGCCGAAACGAGCAGGCTAACCGCAACCATTAGCTCGTAGCGTTAGCATGCTAACGATAATGCTAACGCTAGCATTCTACCTCGTTCTCAATAGCAAAGCACTGCTACAACACACACAAGTTCACCATAATCTTCAAAAGAACTACTTCCATGTGCGCCCTCATTTAGAAGTCTCCCAGCTAATCCTGCCTTGTAACTGACCGAAAGTTGTAGAAACAGCCTTTCTTTTACTGTCTATGGAGCTAGCTAGCTGACATGATCTACATCTGAGCTACTGGGCATGTGCAGTGCAATCAAAGATAGTACAGAAGAAGAAGAAGAAGAAGAAAAGAGGTCTCACTCTGTAGCTAAAACAGAGACCAGCTGAAAAGAGGATCTGCAGCAGTGAGAGAGAGCGGTGCAGTACAACAAACATATGGTGTTTTTAGAAAATTAAACCATGTAAACCTATTCTGGTACAACCTTAAAATACAATTATGAACCTGAAAATGAGCATAATATTGCTGCTTTAATAAACTGTCTGTACACTTACAAAGTTCTCAATGCTTCGGTTTGCATGTAGGGACCCTCATTATACTACCGTTGAAGTGTGGTGCTATTTTGAGCCTTGTTAGTGGTATAAAATAGCGATTTACCCTCTGCCCCGAAAGCTAGCGTTAGCAGCTAACCACCGTTTTGCGGTAGCTTGTTAAAAGCTAGAGACTCATCGATTAGCATGAAAAAATGTCCCAGAGAACATTCGACTCGGTACACATATGTTATTAACCCCTAGGTTCATTTTGCGCCGGAATTGTCCTTTAAAATGGATTTTAAAAATTCTGTATCGGAAAAAGTTCAGGAATCGACATCGAATTCACGGTATTGGTATCGAAAACATTTTTGAATGATACCCAGCCCTATCACACAGTATTTCATTTCATGCATTTCTATGCAAAAGCAAACATGAAAGTGCTTTTCTCCCTTCAAAGATGCTTCTGTATGATCAAGACATTTTTAATGCATTATATTGCATTCACCTTTTTTGTAATCCTGTTACATGCAATGCATTTTTCCCTCACCATGGCCACAGAGGATCGCTATCAGCAGAGGTTTTGCCGAGCGTTGCTTGAAGGCATCCTGCATCCACAGTGGATATGTTGTTAAAGCCGGAGTTGACTGCGTAGAAACAGTGTGGGCCTGTTGCTACAAGCCATGCTTTCATTCCTGGCCAACACAAAGGCATCAAATGAAAGTACAGCAGCTTGTTTGTGGTCTGTGCCTTGATGAGATCACACATGAACACGCGGGTAGAACTCGAGCCCTTACACAGATCTCCCACTGAGTTTCTGAGTCCACTGCTCACTCTACACTGAACTCTGTGAATCATTTGCACTTCTTTACATCGCCCTAAACCCTGTAAGGCACATTCCAGCCTTAAAGTCACACTCTCACCCATCTGACTTGACAGCCACTGGTCTGCACAAAAGTAGTCATTTTACTAAACTTCATTCTGTCTTCTCTCTGTTTTCTGCATATGAAAGAAAGAGAAAAAGAAGAAATATACAATAGTATAAGAAAATGCACCTGTGGGATGAAAAAAAACAACCTTGAGAAACCCACCTAACATTAAAATTAAAGACAGCTGTACATGCTTGCCACCAATTTACAAATGAATCTACATATTTTTAAACATATTTAAAGAAAAGAATACAAATTCCAGACAAGATGTACTACTGATGAAAAAAAGAAATAAAACCAACTATTATAACAGTAACATATATCCACACTGTATCATAACTAAATGTACATGGTGCTGTACTCATTGGTGTCTTCACAAGCAAAGCTGCATTGTTAAAGAACTATTTCTCTTCCCAGGGTTGAGGTGTGAACATCAATCACCTCACACCCAATCCTTTTTACTGCCCAGACTAGATAACCATTGTCGCTTCATGTCTCAACCATCACATGTATCGACCATAATGAAATGGCACATTTTGCTGCCATCTCTTTCTCTCACCCCTCCCCCCATCACAGTGCTCAGTATTATTGCACCGACTCTCTATGTTTATAAAATGGTTTCTTAAAAGCAACAGCCCCCGTCACTCCCACTACCTCTTATTTTCTCCCACCACTTCCTCCTAATAGCTCTCTCCTCCTACGGCCCATCCCCCGCTAAACATTAGCCCAACAAGAGTGAGATAAAAGGCAGACATCATGAGTGGCTGAGCAACTTTCCACTGTTCCGAGAATCTGGAGAGATCTGCAGGCTGTCTGACCCTTCCACTTACTGCGCTTCATGTCTGAGGACGTCAGATGGACAAACGGGGAACTCTTGCCTTATTTGGGTATACTGCGAGTAATCCCACTGAGGTTACGTACCAGTGTATCAGCTTCTTCAAGGCACAAGCACAACACTTCCATGGCCATAACCCACCAGCAGATTGACTGCAGCACTGCAGACCATATTATAGGCACAGTCTGCTTCGTACAAGCCTCAGCCAAATGTTTTTGGAATAAAAGCCTCAAACTTTGCACAGTGTATAACAAGTACACATCAAGAAAGCCACGAGAATTCAAACAATCATGTATTTGCACTGGAACATGGATTTACCATATGTGCTGGCTGCCAAACCAGGATGTAGAGCTGAAATTTCTGTTAGACTTTTTTGTCAGTTTCAGATACATTTTTGTAAACTGGAAGTTGATAGCTTCCCAGGCAAAGAACAATGCTTTCAGAACTGAAATAAGGAATGGAAATCTGGCCTGGTTTCAGGGTACATCTACAACACAGTTAGCTCTTCTGCTCTTCCAATAATTTGCTAACTGATCTCCTAAAACTTCAACCTGAGGCCTGAACTCTCACATAGTCCTGTTGTGTAGATTTTTCTTCCCACAAACTGAGAACCATTAAAGGGAAACTGCCTAAAGCTGCGTCCACACTATGTGTGTCTTTATTGGTTGTCAGATTCTCTAAGACCCCAGGGACACTTTCTCCAGAAAAAAACCCATGAAGTGTCGAACGGGTGGGTGGCAATCCCGACAATATTATATTCTCTTTAAGGGTCTTCAACATTAGGGGCACCATAGGGGTCCCTCACTAGCTGAGTGTGAGGAATGACTGCAGACAGACCCAGATGGGAGTCAGATGGCCACGATAATTTGAGCTGTCCTCATGCTACAAAGGGTGCACAGACTTCAGATGAGTCTTGGCCACTTGTGGTCTCCAGAGGCAGAGATGACATTTGCATTCATGCTATGAAATCCCAAAATATGCTAACCAAGACGCTGTGGGGTAAAGGGATCAATTTAAGTGGTTTGAAGATATGCTCGCCAGCTATGGGCTACACTTAAACTTTTCAATCATACAGATATATATGTAGTACATGTTTATACTTTTATTAACCTTAGGATATTGTGGTAAGTCAGTAGACTTAGATAAGTACCTATTTCATGCACATGACTGAAAGCCTTGACTTCTCTCCGTCTGTCTTGAATTCTGTTTCAAAAAGACACTGGCAGTTAGGGCTGGGCAAGGACGATCAGTGTATACATTTTCAGTGGGATTGGATTGTGCTGCCTGCGATATCGTTTGACAAAATTCGTGGGGATGTTGGTTAACTCAGGGTTTCGTCTAGGGCTGAAACGATTCTTCGAGTAACTCGAATAATCGATTACTAAAAATCTTCGATGCAAAATTCTTTGCCGCGAAGCTTCGTTTAATCAATGCAGCTAACGTTGTACGGCTCACTGTGTTTCCGCACGGATGATTATTACTAGCGCACAACGGGCTGACGCTGGACCAAGGGGGTAAGCTTCGCTTCAGAGCTCGAACCTCCTATGGCGCCATTTTGACCAAACAATCACACAACGTTAGCATTCCATTGACTGCCATTCATTTTGGCGCCACTTTGACAGCGAATAACTTTACATCTGAAGCGTTTAAAGACGTTATTTGTCCATTGTTTATTTCTAAAGTAACACGACAATGTATAAAAGGCTTCATTACCTTGTACCTCACGTTATGGCTCCGTAGCAGACGTTTTTATAAAAATAGGCTAACGATTGTGTCATAACCACGCGACTTACTGTCGCATAGTAGAGAAATTACCGTATAATACAGGAGAAGCTCGCAGGCAGTTTCGACTTGCATTAGCTGTTTAAGTTTAATTACTAATGTTAACTAACATTTTAGTTAGCAATAATTAGCCTGTGCCTATGTTATCTCCTTACATATACCTACGCTCTCCGTCTCTGCTAGATTGGGAATAATTGAGATTTCTCTTGGCACAGCTACCAGAAGACTTACAACTTTCAGACAGGTTGCTTACGTCACATCTACGTCGTCTCTCTCAGTTGGAGGCTGCGCAGTAACGCTCAGCCATCACCGAAAAAGTGCTTCTAATATCCTTCACTGGTCTCCGTCCAGAGCAACGGAATCTGTTGGTCCATTATTTAATGTCTATGCGCTGGACACAAGACTGACGGCGCAGATTACAAAATGAAGGAAGACAGTGAAAATAGTGAGGGGTTAAGAGCAACAGCAAGTTTAAGCTGCAAACATGCTGCTATATCATCTCTGTAGAAAACATCCAGTCTACTCATCCATTCCACAGAGCAAACCCGACACAAAGTAGGCTAACTAACGTCTGCTGGTCTCGTCCACCATGCTGTTGTCCGCTGCACTGCACAGTTATTTATCTCAGGCGTACGTAAAACACCAAATGGTCAAAGAGGGAATTGATGCCCTGGAGATGTGCAGATCATGTTGCGTAATAAATGGAGCTGCCAAGATGAATAGATCAGTTGTCAACTATTAAATTAATCGGCAACTATTTTGATGATCGATTAATAGTCTTGAGTCATGTTTTATGAAAAATAAATATAGAATTCTCTGCTTCCCGGCTTCTTCAATGTGAATATTTTCTAGTTTCTTCACTCCTCTGTGACAGTAAACTGAATATCGTTCAGTTGTGGACAAAACGAGACATTTGAGGACGTCATCTTGGGCTTTGGGAAACACTGATCCACATTTTTCACCATTTTATAGAACAAACTATTTATAGATGAATCGAGAAAATATTCGACAGATTCATCGACAATGAACATAATGGTTAGCCTTAGTAATAAAGTTTGTCAGATTGTCCGTTCATACATTCATGATTAAGCAGGAAATGCACACTGTGATAAGACAAGAAAACTTCAGTAGGCTTTGAAAACACTTCTCACAGTGAGAAGTGAAAAATAATGAAAGTGACTGCAAACTTTCTGCTGCAAAAAAAAACAAAAACGAAACGCATGAATAAGATGATGCAAATTAAAAATATTTCTTTCCATTATTCTCATGTCTGTCCCATCATTTCCCACTGTGCCCTACCCAATAAAGCAGAAACACCATTACAACAATCTTTCAGAAAGTAATTACTTTTTCTCCTGATCGCTAGAATTTCACGAGGCAGTCAAAGTAGACCTTGAGAGGTCGGTCTTTACCTGTTTGAAGGCAGCAGCCATCCACTGTAAATATATCAGCCATTATGTATTAAATTAGTTTATATACAAACGGCAACATCATACAGAACTGAATTAAAGTTAGAGGGCCTCAAAGTAAAGTAAGTCAGGAGTATTATGCTTTGTTGTTATAATGTTATATTTTAGAAATAATGAATGCACAGTGAAACATTTTCACATAATCTTGAGGAAAATGATTGGTTATTAAAGACGACTATTCTCACTGTTGTGTTATTCTGGTAATCATGAGAGAGAATTCATGGATTTCTGTTTTTACATACAATTTGTGAAGGACAGTTTTATTCTAATGACCTTATATATACCATACAGTATCTGCTACGCACTGCAAATAAACAAGGACTTCAGAATAATTTTGAATTATGAGCTGACACAATGGCTTGTAGTCATATTGTATTTTATTCCAGTGTATTGACTGTTGTCTGGAGCCAAAAGTGGCCCTGAACAGTAACACTTCACTTGAAGGTATCTACATAAGAGTGGCATGAAGACATGACACAGTCATGACACATGAACCCTAACTCTAACCCTAACCATAACTTGTCATGACAAGTTATGGTTAGCTAATACTAAAATACTAATTAATTAACTAACTAATTAATTTTAGTTAATACTCAAAGAAGTGTTATGTCATAAACCTTTATGACTCGTTCATGACAGTGTCATGTCACTCTTATGTACACTACCGGTCAAAAGTTTGGGGTCACTTAGAGATTTCCATTACACTCCATTATAGACAGAATACCAGCTGAGATCAGTTGCATTGTTTTTTTTAACCAGGGCAACAGTTTTCAGATTACATTATGTGCTTACATAATTGCAAAAGGGTTCTCCAATGTTTTCTCAGTTAGCCTTTTAAAATGATATCAGATTAGTAAACTGACTGTGCCTTTGGAACATTGGATGAATGGTTGCTGATAATGGACAATGTAGATATTGCATTAAAGATCAGCCACTTCTTTCTACAACAGTCGAGAACCCTTTTGCAATTATGTAAGCACATAATGTAATCTGAAAACTGCTGCCCTGATTTAAAAAAAACCAATGCAACTGATCTCAGCTGGTATTCTGTCTGTAATGGAGTGGAATGGAAATTTCTAAGTGATCTCAAACTTTTGACCGGTAGTGTAGATACTTTCAAGTGTAACCCACTGAACACAGAACTTATGTTTCACATCATTCCCTTTTTGTGGGTAACCTCTCCTGTCAGTCTTCTCTGTCTTTGGGTTTAATAAAGAAAAAGAGAAACTTCATACATAAACACAGGGCAGTCTTGCCCTGCAGTTAAGGTTCACTAACTAACGTGATCTTTAATCTTGGAAGCTGGACACAGCAATTGTTAGAGTGGACACTGAAATGAAATGCATAACAAAACAAAAGAAACTCTTACAATACTATTAATATCGGGCTCTATTAGAAGATAGCCTTAATTCTTCCTTCCTGTTACCTCGCACGTAACTAGGCTAGTCTGAGGAAGCTCCTTGGTCATCACTGAGCGGTGAGGTAGTCCAAAACAAATAATCATCCTGTGTGTCATCTTAACAAGGAGCTCCAAACTTCCTGATGATTCAACCGGTCTTTTCCCACACATGATGTCGCCGGTTACTGCAAGTGGTGAGAGCGAGGTTTAGGTCGATCTTGTTGGGAGAAGCCTAAGGGATCCCTAGAGGATACAGTATTGGAAGCTTTGGAAGGTGGATGGAGATGCACGCTTTTTTTTTTTTTTCCTGCAGCTTTGCTCAGACCTTCAGAGTTGGTCTCAGATCAGATATGGAGCTTTTTTTTCTATTTTTATCACTTTAGATTCATAGCATCATGTGTCAGAGAGAGCAGAGGCATGGATAAGTGTTCATGTTTTAGACTAAAGCTTTGCACTTTGCCTCACACACACTAGATGCGGTATTTTTAGAAGTCTGGGTATTTGTTCTTCAACTCTGCAGAAGCAGATGTTTGTAATTATTTCTTGTTAATTGGCCTACTTCTTGCTGTCTGTGATGTCTCCTCGGGAAGTTGGATTCCAGGTAAGAAGGGAGACATTTGTTGGCTTCACACCAAAGTAACTGAAACCCGCGCTGAAGCCTTGTGTTCTCTCTGTCTCTCCCCCCTGTGGAAGCTAGACCGGCTTGTGTGTGGTGGAGCATCAAAACAACCCCGGCTATTGCAATTTAATCGCCATTCTGGACCCCTTGCTCCAATTAGCTTCCTCTAATGAGCTCATCAAGATAGGTTGCGGAGTTCTCCCTTTCATGTCACCGCTCGGAGAATCCATTTACAATGAACATGTGGCGAGATATGCTGCACGTGATGCCTCGCCGGTCATTGATGTTTGCATTATTCCAGGGTGTTGAACGGAAGTGAGGAAGTGTGGTGTGTGTGGTATCTGGGCTTCTTTCCTCTATATACACACACACACACACACACACACACACACACACACACAGACACATTAGACCTCCCATGCTGCTTACATCTGTTACCATGGGGATGAGAGGCTCAGAAATGATGGCCCTGAGGCTCGTTAGGGCCAGTGTCAAAACCGCCGCTGTACGGCTAGCGTCCAAATCTTCCTCCCGCCGTCTTCACGCCTGTTCTCAGCATCCTTTCTTTAGCACGCCGAGAACACCTGATGACCAGAAGAAAAGCTGCCTGCACTTTCTCTCATAATTTTCCCTCCCTGCAACGCTGCATTAGCAATTAGCAAACTCGCCCTTACTACAGCTGGCATCAAAGCGCTCTTAACAGCAACATGAGATCTGCCAGTCAGAAATTCCACTACAGAGGGATCTGCATCCAAATATTCTCTTCCTGCATCTGATTTATTCATGAGGCCGAACAAAGCAATCAGACGAGGAAATCTCCCGAGTGGTTGGTTCATGTGTGTTTTGTGCACTACAGGGTGTTGGGAAGTGCTTCGGCTTCATCCATTGCCAGCCAGCTGATTACTCTGGGGCGCTGGCATAGCTCTGTGTCAGAAACCCCCGCCCTATGTGTTTTTTAGGGTATATATATATCTATCCACATCTATGTCCTCTGCCACTACGTGTTGGGCATCAAAGCCCTTTGCCTGCTCTGCTCCCTCCTTCTCTAGGAGAGTCTTTGCAATTTACATCGCTCATATTCCACTCTGATTGCACAAATATATCCATTGGGTGGGGGGGGGGGGGGACCAACCAACCAACCAACCAACAAACACCTGGTTTTCTGCTAGGGTATTATTACGGTAGCGCCAGTTTATACACGTCCTGCCTGGTTCAAAACAAAGCAGGGCACTTTGGGTGACTTAATCAGGCTGGCTCTGCCTCACAGATTCACTGCAGCTCTGAGTCACTCCCCGCTCTCTTTGTTAGTGGGAAAGAGTTTGTCCAGACATACGGAGTGGGGGGGGTTTTGCAAGGAGTTTTCTGGCACGCTCGCACTGGTCAGCAATGCTGGGAGATTCCTGCTGTGACTGCGGGGCTCAGCTAAACCTAAAGCTCTTAATTTAATGTGATCCCCTGTGTGTGTGTGTGTGTGTGTGTGTGTGTGTGTGTGTGTGTGTGTGTGTGTGTGTGTGTGTGTTATCACAAAAAAAATGTCACAAAATAATGTCACGTCAACAGCAGTCACAATGGCAGACAGTCGGCTCCCTTTATTATATATATATTTAATCATGCGTTTATTTTACCATCCACCTGTTTATTTTCTGTTTGTTTCTGAATAGTGAGCATATACACAATTGATTTTTACGACCCCCCCACTCCTGAAAAGATCATTCCTGGGCCAGACATGCCAAGAAAGATGGAAATAAGATGCTGCTACATGAAATTATGTATTGATTTTTGTGTTGTACTTGTAATAGTTATGTAGGAGGGTTACAGTGTCTTGTGGTGAATTCCTCCAGTGTGTTTAACTGCTGTGGGGGTCGCAGAGGCAGAACACTGTTCTAGGTCATATCAGTAGCTAGTAGATTAGACTTGCTAAATTTCAGGGCCATGGGAATGAAAACAAACAAACGGGATCTGGTTACATTGGCCGTTTAGTCACATGTCCCCCACCCCACCACCGATTCTTATTCCGTCCCTCCACTAGCCCCTTTATGAATGTTTGCATAGCGAGATAGGCATTAAGTGGGCAGAGCTTGGTTTGGAGGTCAGACTTGCAGATGAGACACTTGAATGCCCTCACACAGACATGTTTTCTCTGCTTGGGCAGAGTTTGATTAAGGCCTGTGAAGTGGATCTTTTTTTTTGTTGGGTTGAAATGTTCAATCTCTTAGTCCGTATGCTTTTATAGATGGGCATCTGGCATGAAAAGCCCATTTCCCGTTCCTTCCTCCAGTGTCTTCTGGGACAGCCTGTCTGAATCCTGTGACTTGTGACTATGGAGCTTGACTTGTCTTTGCAGGTGGAGCATAACAAGGCAGGAAAATGCAAACGGCATCCATCCAGCCAGTCCTGTCTGTGATAGTGCCATATGCATTATGCTATTGATTATATACACTCTGATGTCCCAGGGCTGGGGCATGGTGAGAATAATAGTGTATATTGGCCTATTGATAATACATAGTCCTTATTGACTATGCCAACGTTGTCTACTCGTCATTACACAGTCTATATGGCCCCTTTTATGACCTGTAATAATCTATTGACAGGAATTTGAAATTACATGTGGAAATGTAGTTAGACCTCCACCTAGTGGCAGTTCAAACACACACACACACACACACACACACACACACACACACACACACACACACACACACACACACACACACACACACACACACACACACACCACTTTCATGTCTCTTGTGGATGTTTTTTAGGAGGGGAAGAAGAAATTCGACAAGGAAACAGAGAAATACTACTGCACGCTTGAGAGACACCTCAGCTTATCATCCAAAAAGAAGGAAGCCTATCTGCAGGAGGTAAAACCAAAAACAAATGTCTTTGAATAAGGCTGTTTTATGGCTGAGTGTCTCCTCAAAATAAAGCTGGCTGTTTGTGCACTATTCTTTTTTTGCTCATCACTTCCCTAAGCACACACCGTTTCACCGTGGTGATGTAAGCATTAACTCTCTGTCCAGTGCTCCCCACCCCCCACCCCCAAGTCTTTGTCATGACACTAACCCGGAGTTTGTTTGCTCACTTTCAGGCTGACACGCAGATTGATAAGGAGAGACAACTCTTCTATGATGCGTCCCTTGAGTATGTCTTCAAAATACAAGAAGTGCAAGAAAAGAAGAAATTTGAGTTTGTTGAGCCGGTAAGAAAAGTTTAACATTATATTTCTGTGCTCAATTAGTGCTCAATGCTTATTGAAGATAGAGGTCGACCGATAGTGGATTTTACCGATACCGATAGCTAGGTTGGGCCGTATTTGCCGATAACCGATTAATCGACCGATAGTATTTATAACTTATACAGTTGACAAAATACATACGTTGTTTCAAAAAAAGTCCAGACACTTTTGCTAATAATCAAAATAATGTCATATTTATTGATATTACACCCACAGCAATGCTACACAAGCATGTGTGTTGTCTAAAACAGTTCTCCTACATATTTGGAGTCATCCAGTGTAAAAATAAACAATGAGCATTATAATTCATATATTTGCCGATAACGATAGTTCCACCAATCAACTATCGGTGCCGATTAATCGGCAAAACCGATGAATCGGTCAACCTCTAATTGAAGATGCAGTAATTGATTTGCCTTTATTTATTTATTTTACTAAATATGTATCTAAAAGATTAGTTTAAGTGGCATATAATTAAAAATGTTGAGCTCACTGCTGATGGAGGTGTCTTTTTTAAATGTCTGTTGTCTCCTGAAGACTTGCACAATTATGTCTCTCTAACAGGTATATGTCTACGGTTGTATATTCCACACATTTGTCATCTTCATTACAAATTCTCTGTAATAAAGTCGATCCATTTGGGGAAGGTAGTGGGTAAAATTAGATGAAATGGCAGTTGTCAACAAAACAAGACAAAGTGCAAGTGCAAATTATATATCTATAGCTCTATAAAAGCCCTCACCTAACTGTCAATTTGAATATATTTAGCGGATAAGTTACCAGGAAACATTAAGTTTTCTAGGTGTGAAATGTCAGAGAATGTAAGATGGGAGCAAAGTGAATGTTTAAAAAAAAAAACACTCCCATTTAGTTTACACCCACTGGCAGCTCACCTATAAGCCAGGCCAGAAATGTAAATCTCCCGGCCCCAGGTAGTGGTGGGACACATTGACAAGGCTCAACCTTGCCTGTGATGAATCTGGGCACAGATAGCACGTCCATCCTTGAACATTTGATATAGCAAGCATCATCCTGGAAATCACATCAGCTGTTGTGTCTGAGGATTTGACTGAGAGCAGCTCAATGTTTGTGCGATCCTCCATGTTAGAGATGGAATCAGCTTTTTCCTCCAACAATACTGCCAGTGCTTTTTTTTATTTTAATTTGGCCACGATGGCCAAGGCTGTTTGTGTTATACAGAAAATAAGATCAATATCTGTCAGCCATAAAGAACTACAACTTTCTGAAAATTTTCTCTTTTTTTTTGGCCTCTTGCATGCTATATTCAGTGCATTGGGATGAAAATATATGATTTCGTCAGATTTGCAAATTCATTTTTCCACAAAGTACAATCCTGTTTAATGAGAAGTTAATTAGTTTTTAACTGACGATGCACATATACAGTACATTATAATTAAAAGTGGAAATCCACAGAGTGTGACATTTACTGCCAAATTGATTGATGGCACAAAATCAAAGCAAATTCATAATACGACTAGTATTAAAATGAAATTCATGGTTGAAAAATAGAAACCACTGCAGACTGGATTCCCCGTGTTTTCGAGACACCGAATGATAATTGTGTGATTATAGTAGTGATTATCGTTTTGGGTGTTCAAAATGCAACATTTTATGTCGCAATGTACCTGTTTTTTTTATTATTTTTTTTTAAATGTGCTTTCTCGTGTAAATTAGTAATCAAGCTCTATATTAACTCAGCAAATCACCCTTAAACATTGTTCCTCTCCAGCTCCTGGCCTTCCTCCAGGGCTTGTTCACATTCTACCATGAAGGATATGAGCTGGCTCACGAGTTTGAGCCGTACAAACAGCAACTGCAGTTCAACCTACAGAACGTAAGTCTCAACACCTCGGGGGTTGTACACAAAGGCAACCAGCCACGGTAATCAGATTCTGCAGCTTATCATACCACCGGTATAACAAGCCCAGTTTTCACAAATGGATAGTTGTGTGATTAAATTAGATTTGCTGCTGCACAGTGGATCAATATTTTCAGAGCATTGTATTGCAGGCAGTTACCGCAGGCCATTTATTGGTACTGTGTCCAAAAGAAAAAGAGTTAGAATTAAGGAGTAAAACTAGCTGCTGCCATACCCTCTCCTTCCATCACCATGACCTCACCACTTGCAGCCAGAGGGCTCAAATTTCTCTCTGACCCAAAATGTCAGCTCCATTGCCCTGACAATTTCCACTCCGTAACCCTCTCTCCGTGTCCTCAGAAGCAGAGGGCTCTAATAGGAGCCAGAGAAGGTGAAGCTGTCTCAGCATCTCTCTAGTATGGGATATGAAACAGCCTCAGCCTACTGACCTTTTACAATCCCAAATAGAGGATTCCTGGGAGCATTACCAATTGAGTCCCTGTCCTTATTTTGGATCACCTCTTATCAAGGGTATTCGTCCAATATGAATGTATTTCATTTTGATTAGATACCGTGTCTGGTATTTCCAAATGGCTCGCCAATGTGCTCTTTTCCCCAGGTGTTCTCATGTGCAGCATTTGTCAGACGTTTTTTTTTTCCTTTTATCTGTTTCTGGTCTGCTCCATGATGTACTGTAGGCAAAATAATGGTACTCGAGATGAGAAGTTGCAGAAAACAGTTGCACAAGACTTCCTCTGTCAATGCAATTATAATCCAATCCTGCGTTTGATCTGTGCAGACACGAAACAACTTTATGAGCACTAAGCAGGAAGTGGAGAAGCTGATGAAGAGGATAAGGTCTGCAGATCAGGACTATAAACCCCCGGGCCAGTGGACGATGGAAGGCTTTCTGTACGTCCAGGAGAAACGTGAGTCTTTTGTCGCTGGGCTTCCAGCCAGCCAGGCCCTCTTACATCCTCCCCCACCTCACTTATAAGTGCATGGTTTTACATCCATCACCATAAACATGTCTTGAGTTTTTCCCAGGCCTCTGCAGAGGAGATCCTCTCACACAGAAGCTCATAATTCATCCTGTTTACCGATTCACTTTGATGTGCTCTCAAACAAGGGGAGAGATACCCACATTTTTATCTGCAGTGATAAACAACATTTGATTTATCACACTTTGATTGCAAATTGCTTTTCAGAAGTCTTTCCAGAAGCCTGTTTTTCAGAGAAAAATGCAAGCACTATTTTCTTCATTTTTCTGTCCCAGGTCCCCTGGGATGCACTTGGACACGTCACTACTGCACATACGAGAAAGGCAGCAAGACCTTCACCATGAGCAACACTGAAACCAAATCTGCCGGGAAACAGGTAGTTTAGTTTAGTTTTAGTTCAGTTTAGTTGCCCGTGCAAATGATAAAAGCTGAGAAACGACTGAGCAAGTATAATCTGTGCGGGTGAAACAACGAACTCCCTTGAGTCTTATAAGAATGTCTTACCCCAGAGGGGAAAAAAAAGAAAAATAAAGTCAAGATGACAGGACTGCGACATGGGAACAGAAAGCGAAAGGCTTGACAAAAAAGGTTCAAAGATAACAAAATCCACAAATAACAAGAAAGGAATGAAAACCTGTGCGCGATCAACTGAACAATCTGTCTCTCATTTACAAGCATTTGCACTTACAAAAGAGTGCAAACTTTATGAGACAGCCATCCTACACGTTTTTGTATTTACTAATAGGATGATTGTGTTACTATTTTTAGACTTGTCATTTTTCATTGTAATTAGTTTTGATGAATATACGATATGTTTACTTTCAGAATGGTCTCGTTGTGAACCAGCCGGAGATGTTCAAGCTCAAGTCCTGCATTCGGAGAAAAACGGACTCCATCGACAAGCGTTTCTGCTTCGATATCGAAGTGATGGAGAGGTCTGGGATTGTTTAAATCCTCTGCATGTTCCCAAAAATGTCTTGTCATCTTACATGGACTAAAAAAAACATACACAAAACATGATATTTAACACTATAACCACCAGCTCTAGCATTTCAACATTTATTTTAGAGAAAACAATTCGGAAAAACCATAGTAAAAATAGTGGACGTAGTATCCGTGACGTCACCCATTGGTTTATAGGCTGCTGGTTTGAAGCCTGGAGTTTGGCTATGTGGCCGTTGCATCTTGTTTTTTTGCAACCGGATGTGACGATTTTTGATGAGGGTGGAGCTGGGGAGGATGACGCGGGCAAGCCAGCGTTGTTTATGGATGCGATGGCGCTGTGCTAAAGGCTAAAACCAAGACCAAAATGTTCCAATTAACTTTGACGAAGTGAAAACGCACAGTGAGAGGGTCGAAGGTTAAGAAAACATAGGCAACACCCAAAAACAAGTTCAGGTCTATTTGAATGTCCACAGTGCCATTGTTAGCATCGCTAAGCCTCTGTCCTGATTGACAGGTCCTAAAGTATCCCCTGCTTTATTGTCTGTTTTAAAATAAATAGGACCATAATTTACAAAAGGAACATCACGCTATAATAAGGCTAATATAATATAACAAGAGAGAAGTAGGCTCATTTTCCCATAGACTTCTAAACAAACAGACTGCTTTTTGCAACCAGTGGAGTCGCCCCCTGCTGGAAATGAGATAGAATGCAGCTTTAAGACACTTCAGCATTTGCTTCACTTTTCAGACCCGGAAGCTTCGTTCATTATTTTTACAGTCTATTGGAAAACATTACACATCACCAAATTCAATATCTATTTGATGTCAATATACTGTACAATATACTATATAATATACTGCCTTTTGGTAAATGGTGTGAGTTAGGGGTGGAACGGTACACAGAAGTCACGGTTCGGTTCATGCCTTGGTTCAGACATTACAGTTCGGTTCGGTACAATTGAGGGAAAAGCAAAAAAAGTCACCTATGAAACTGAAAATACAGCATCTCTGTTCTCTGCAAAGACAAACTAAATTACCTGATTAATGCAACGTTATCACAACGTCTCCCGGCCATTTTTCACCGCAGAAAGCTGCTCTCTGCCTGGCTAGTTAGCTAAAGCTGGTTAGCCTAAAGAAACAAGGCGTCTGTCCCAACTAATGTTACAGTTCGGAGCCGCAACGCTGGAAACATAACACTAATCTACAACAGCAGTCTTATCCACCACTCTCTCGCCTGTACTACTGCAACTAACTGGGAAATCGAAGTTTTCCCAAACTTGCGATCTAAAGAGGCCGGCGGGTCCTCTAACTCTTGTGGGTCGCCTCCACTCGCGCTATCTCTGACTCAAACTGCATACATAGGCGGAGCTCGGCTACATAGGCGGCGCCAATCAGAGCTTCACATAGACAGTATATAAACTGGACCAACAGATCCCGTTGCTCTGGACGGAGACCAGTGAAGGATATTAGAAGCACTTTTCCGGTGATGGCTGAGCGTTACTGAGCAGCCTCCAACTGAGAGAGACGACGTAGATGTGACGTGAGCAACCTGTCTGAAAGTTGTAAGTCTTCTGGTAGCTGTGCCAAGAGAAATCTCAATCATTTCCAATTTTGCAGAGACAGAGAGCGTAGGTATATGTAAGGAGATAACATAGGCACAGGCTAATTATTGCTAACTAAAATGCTAGTTAACATTAGTAATTAAACTTAAACAGCTAATGTAAGTCAAAACTGCCTGCGAGCTTCTCCTGTACTATACGGTAATTCCTCTACTGTGCGACAGTAAGTCGCGTGGTTATGACACAATTGTTAGCCTATTTTTACAAAAACGTCTGCTATGGAGCCATAACGTGAGATACAAGGTAATGGAGCCTTTTATACATTTAGAAATAAACAATGGTCAAATAGAGTCTTTAAATGCTTCAGATGTAAAGTTATTCACTGTCAAAGTGGCGCCAAAATGAATGGGAGTCAATGGAATGCTAACAGCGGGTGAGCGTTTGGTAGCATCAAAATGGCGCCAAAGGAGGTTCGAGTTCTGAAGAGAGGCTTACCCCCTTGGAGCTTCAGAGCTAAGGCGGGGCTACAGATTAGGTGTCCCTAAAGAACCCGCGTATCTAACAGTAGTTCCGCATTATATTAGTTCCGCATTACATTCATTAATTTGCACGCAAGTTTTATTTATTTTTATACCGTGTATTCTCCGTGTAAATTCATGCACCGAACCGAGACGGCTGTACCATTTCGGTTCAATACGAATACATGTACCTTTCACTGTGTGAATAATGGTAGTTACCATGGCATGGCATTTTGCCGTTCACAGTAAGTGTAATTTTAAGTTGAACAATCCTTTCACATATTAGCTGTCTATCAAAGCAAAAGTCACCCACATGGAAACAGTGGTAAATTCATGTTTTGTTTTTTACAACTAACCTATTTAAAGATTGAGGAAGCGCATGTGGATGTTTTTTGTACTCATGCATTTTGTGTTCTATTGAACCCAATTGATACTTGCAATTGACCTAGATTATCATGGGAGTACTCAGCATTGCAAGAGCTGTTCAGGTTTGATTAACATCTTCAAAGACTCCCGGTTTGCCAGATGTTTTCAGCTCTGTTTGTACCCTGCATGTTCCTCAAGTCCTCTCCCTCCCAAGCTCCTGTTTGTTGTATGCTCTCAACATCGATATTGACTCCTTCTTTTTTTTGAACCCATTCCGTCTTTTCTCTGTGTTCATGTGGATGTAGAAATGACATCTGTCGTGGAACTCTTTTCAGACCGCTTCAGTTTTTCTGTAAAGTCCGGTATGTGAACTGACCAGTGCTGCCCTTTCAGAGCAGTTGCATGTGCTGCATGTGTGCTGCTAATCATATCATTCTCTCAATCTCAAACCCACCCCTTCGGTAACACTTTATAATAACCATCACTGATAAATGCTACATTGATAGTAAATTCAACTTGAGTTAATAGTTATTTTACTCTTAAAAAACAATTAAATGATAATTAAATTAAAGTTTACTATTCGTCAGTAATGCTATAATTTGTTCTTTTAACAGTTTATTGTCGCACTTGTCATTCAAATTGTATATATTATATTTAGTATGTGTTAATGATTACCAAATGATTTCTAAACCGGCTATTATAAAGTTGCAACTGATGATTCTAATACCTCGTTAGCAGGGTTTTTCCTGACTCAGAATGGGCCTTTTGGGGGGGGGAGGCACACTCAAAATACTGGCACGCCAGCGAGATCTACGTCATTAAATTCCTATTAAACATATTTGGGGAGGATTTGAATTGCTATTTTTTCTTTCAATTCTTGTCATTTTGACGCTGGTGAATTTCTTTTGGTGCTGGCTAGAACCCCGGGTAGTGGTTAAATAAATACTTTGTAAAGCATCTATTGAGGTTATTTAGAGAGCTATTATCAGTGCACTAATAATCAAATAATCTTCTCTTTTAGAGATCTCCAAAAAAGGATTTAATGGGGCCAAAATAATGTCACATGATGCTTAAAGGTCCAGTGTGTAACATGTTTTGTTGTTCATTATCAAAATCTGTGTTGCCCGTTCACACACTTGTCCTTTTTCATGAATATTTACCACCACTATCAATTCCAAGTATTCCTATTGGCTTGAAATTTTACGGTTGCATTCGCATGAACTGTGGTAGACGCTCCATATTCATGCGCCATCTTGAAATACGTTAGCCGGTAAGGGACGTACAGGACATACTGCTCAGCCTTTCGCGTTTTCGCTGTCACATGATAAACTCACAGGTGCTGCTAACGCTGCAAACGGGTATCGTAGCTTCCCGGCCCCGGCAAGTTTGAAGAAGGAAACATGGAGGACCACACGTATTCAAAATCCAAATTTCAGGAACAGGAGTCTCATCTTCTTCGCCCAGAAAAAGAAAAAGGATATTGAAAAGAGCAAGAGACCGGCTTTTTGAAGCGTGTAGGCTACCGTAGCTGTAATACGTACTTTGAACTGCGTGGCGCGAGAGAGTCGATTGCGATATATGATCTCAACGCTAGATGGGAGAAATTCCTACACATTGGACCTTTAATTAACCGCTTATTAATCATTAACTAATTAATATAAGCATTAGTTTCAACTTAATAATAGCCATCCATACATTGTTTACAAACAATTAATGACCATTGACAAAGTATTAACTATTTACATTTATAAACTAATTATTTTATACTGCACTAAACTAATGATAAGATCATCAATTATAGCATTCCTAATAATTAGTAAAGATTATAAATCATACGTTCATTGTTTGTTACTAGTAACATGCCTATTAGCTAAAGTTGAATTAACTGTCAATTTGCCATTTCTAAATGATGGTTATTGTACAGTGTTGCCCTTCAACCCTTCTAATGAAGTACTGTTGCCTTCACAAAATCACTTGGTCAATATGGGCTTAGGGAGACCAGACATACTCTGAAATGATTTCCACTTGACTGCAATTACTCAAATAATACATTGATTGATGTCATCCCGAGAATCAATTGGTCATTGTGCCTTCTTTTTAGAAGTTTGAAATCATTCAGCTGTATGGGAACACTCATAACTGATTGGTATTTAATGTTGTACTGAGGGAATAGGATAAGGGATTGGCCAAAGATCAAACATTTCTAAGTCAGCTGCCCGCTGATGAACTGTGGCTGAATTGATCTAGTCAGACGTTATGAGAGCTTGATATGAGCTCATTATTGTGCTGTGTACATCAGAATATAGAGGTAGCTCATCATCACTAGGCGTTAGTGTTGCACAGCGCCGGCGCGGCCTGCACTGCTCACCCTTGGTGAGTGTTGCTGAGCATGGACAATAACTGCACTTTATTTGCAGGACAACTCATTTATCATAAACTGCCTGATGCCCCAAGGTGCTTGTTCCCACCACAAGGACAATGTGGGCCAAGCTCCAGGCAGCTTCAAGTCATCTATTTGTCCTCATTATAATAAACCTATAGCCCCGCCAGAATCAGGCCAACTAGCTCCCAACTTCATCTTTAAATGCTTGTTTCACACAAATTACTAAAGGGGTATTCAGCCATGCAAATTGTTTAATTCTATTTGCCCAGATTTGCCCAATGAATAGAATTTCATTTGTGGTGCTCAAAGCAATGAAAGAAATGTTATTTAATGAATCTGAACAGCGACGTGTCCCCGGTACTCCACAGACCTCACTGTCTACAGTTTTCATACAGACTTCAACAGAAAGTACTTCCAAAGTAAACTGATAACATGGCGTCACTTTATCTGGAAAGAGATGGTGTTAGATCTTTTGAATGCTTTCAATGTTGTGAGCATCACAAATGGAATTCCTTCCACCTCCACTGTATTGGAGAGTGGGGGCATTTATATCAGAGACAGGTATCTAAAAACTTGGTCAAACAAATCCAAAACTATCCGCAGTGCGAGATACCACTAAAGGGAACATTAAAAATCAGTTGGTTTAATTTCATAATTTGGTTAATATTACCCGTTAACACATGCAACTTGACATGGCTCCATGCTAGTACTAACTATCACTACTGGGTGGGTGGGGTTTGTTTTTGTTTGCCAGTATCATCAGATAATGTTATCACCAGCTTACTACATCCTGTAGCAGTGCTGTGTATCAACTGCACGTAATGTTCAGAACAGTTTCAGGCTATGTAACACATGTTGAGATGAGACACGAGAACTCGATGAATGATGTGAAGGTGTATGCATGTTGGGTGCAAAAAAAAAAAAAATACTCTAATATTAAGCACATGTAGCATCTAATTGGGAGTGGGATGTGAAGCACCGAGCCAACCAAGGGCACAGCTTGAAGTCAAGCATTTGCATATGAGCTATTTTAGTCACAATAGTCCTTTTATAGCGGTCTCAGCCAGTGTAAACAAGGTTTGTCCAGGGGCCCCAAGGCAATGAAATCAGACTGAGAGCAGCTTTTCTCTGAAATCCTTCCAGGCATGGCGTGATGACACTGCAGGCACTGTCGGAGTCCAACAGAAGATTGTGGCTGGAGGCCATGGATGGCAAGGAGCCGGTGAGGAACTCTGCCTGTTGGTCTCTGAAATATTCATTCTGGGCTGGCTGATGTTTGGCCAGTAGGTTTTTTTTCTAATTGTTTGTTTGACAAGAACACCACCAAAAACTGAATCATTTGTCACTGGCACCCTCTTCTGGTGGGTTCAGGGTAAGTCTTTTTAAGAAACTATGATCTCACCATCAACTTGTGCTAACAATAGGACAGTCCACTCAAAGCACAGGACCACTGGGTAAAAAACTGTGATACATATTCTCTTCATTCTGGAATTTTGTTCAATTTTAACCAAATGGTTTCTTAACTTAATGTTTGTTTGTTTTTGTAAACGTCTAGATTTACAACCTGCCAGCCATATTAAGCAAAAAGGAGGAGAGTAAGTGTGTGTGTTTTTTTTTTTAATCTTTCCAAACCCCTTTCATCATAGAAATGCATAAATCTAGCTTTCTAAGACTTGGAGTAAAATCCCCAATACACACACATATCAAACACATGCTATAGAAATATCTGTTCATTAACACAATTACTTGACATCCACCCACTCAAATGACATAGGGGAGCCTTCCAGCACAAGGATTGTATCTTGTTAGTCAGAGCACAGGCATAGGGGAGCGCTTGTTATTTCTGCATGATGTGTGGTTAACCCAGGTGTTAATTGGCATGTCAACCCTATTCTCATGTTGTATTACAGCATTTCTTAATGAGGCGGGCTTTAACTTCGTAAGGAAATGCATTGACCTGGTGGAGAATAGAGGTGAGACATTTAAATCTCTCAGCTTTCATCTGTCAAATGACTTGAGTGCAACCTGCCTCTGAATATGAATAACAATGTGCTTCATTCATTAGTGGACATGACGGCACATATAATTTGCATAAGTCTTAACTAAACATAAAATCTTTTGTTCCTTGTTCCAATTCTTTCATTTCCTTTTGCATTGCCGCACAGGCTTAACTACAATGGGACTGTACAGAATCGGAGGAGTCAACTCCAAAGTACAGAAGCTGATGACCACGGTCTTTTGTAAGTAGCCTGAAAATCAGAGGAAAAATTAACTAGAGCTGTAATTTAATCCTTGTGTAAAATACCTAATTTTTAATTACCCAAAAATAACACGGAGGATTCCATGCAACGTGCTTCGCAAGTACAACAAATGATCGGATCTCTACTCTCATTGAAATTTGGGCGTTTTATTACATTTTTTAGCATTTGAAAAAAAAGTTGAAATGTTTCGAAACAGTATCTCAACTGAACGTTGACATATACCAGTCTGTGATTATCTTTCCTTTAACATTAGTCTAAATAATTAATAATTTCTGCTTTTTTTTAACTCAAGTATTAGGTATAATTTCCTATAAATGAGGTTTATTGACCATGAATTCTAAAATAAGTGTAAAACTAGTAATAAGTTGGTGTTTGTGGTGTTTATACATGGTAGTGAAAAGAAGCAATAAACGTCTTCTCAGTGTACTGGAGCCGAGAGATTCCCAGCCGTCACCGTTTTAACTGTTATAGTTTGCCACAAGTCTTTAGATTTGGACAAAATCTTGTGAACTTAGCTGCTGGCGTTAACAAACCATCCTCTCCGCTGGATCAGTAAATCCACATGGGTACTTAATATGCATGTGATTGACGTCATTAGACTTTGCGTTCTTCATTCTTTCTAAACTTCACACAGTATTTTGATATTAGGAATTATATGAATTATTTTATTGACACTAGCCCGGGGAAATGTCCAGACCCAGGCACTGAGCTTTGAATAGAAAAAAAGGCTTGGTACTTTGAAAATACTGCTATGTTCTAATTGACAACAATATCAGAGAAGGCCAAAATCATCTGTGTCTGAAAACACCCTCGGACCCCAGAGGGATTATTAAGTACTCATATCAGTATTCGGTATCGGCAAGTACCCAAATATAAGTACTTGTACTTGATCTTAAAAAAAGTGGTATCGGTGCCTCCCTAATGTCGTCCCAGGGTCGCCCGTCAGATAGGTTTCTTTCTTTTAGATGTTTTGTTACAAAAAGTGTGTGAATCCTATGACCAAAATACTGTAGTCATACATTCTGTCATTGTGTTACTTAAGGATGGAATTAAAGTGAAAATAAATGATTCTGCCTTTTGCTGGGGACCACCTGGAACCCCTTCAAGGACCCCTACATTTTTACTCCCATCACATGCCATGTAGCAAAAACTAACATAAATAGATACTTATTTAATTTCCAAATGCCTGATTGGCCATCTTCTCTTTCATCTAGTGCAGGGGTCTTCAACGTGTTTTAAGGCCAGGGACCCCTTAGTTGAAAGAGAGACCGAGTAGAGACCCTCTACTGCATATATTGTATACAATTGAGTTGCATATTAAACTAGGCCGGATGGATGAAAATAAATGGTTATTATTTATACATCATGTTTTAACGTTAAACATACATTTGGAAGGCACAGTGAATCCTTATGCTTAGCTGTTTGGCTATCATAGTGGAGGCCTTAACCTATAGCAAGCTGATCTTCAATGTATAAATCATGTTTTCACAAATAGGCCAATTTAATATGTTGGATTCATATTAATGTATATTTCCAGACATATTTAAATTTTTTGAACAGAGAAACTTTCAAAAAAAATAATTTTTAAACATAATTTGGCGGACCCCCTAGGGGTCACGGACCCCCTGTTGAAGATCTCTGCTCTAGTGTATGAACAACTCATTTTTCACAACCATCACAAGTTGAATCTCCAGCTTTAGCAAACATCATGTGACTCTGCAGAGTGAGGTAAGAGGTCCTCCTTGTGGTGTGACAGTGTAACAGCCATCTGGTCCCATACTATTACATATTATATACTACTTACTACTTTGTCATTACCATTTTAATGTGTGCCCCAAAGTAGCCCTGTTTGCATACATCTCATACATTTGAACAGCAAATGTCTTAATGATTTATGAAATTCTCTCTAAAGCTTGATCTCCATCTCTGTGAGACGCCACACTTGCTCTTGTTCATTTATTTCAGATGGTCCTCTTGAGTCTCTCTACACAGGAAGACAGTCAGTATTGTTAATGCTCAGTTAAGCAGCCTGTCAGGTCATGTCAGGTTGTGTTGGCTTCTTCACACAGTTTACCGCTGTGGTGCTATAAAATCTAAATGTGTTTCCAATAGCATCCAAGGCACCTGTGGATATGGACCTGGATCCGGAGACGTGGGACAACAAAACTATCACCAGCGGCCTGAAGAATTACCTCAGGTCAGCTCGCCCCACTGTCTGCCTGTCCTTAGCTTTCAGGAGTCATCATTATCTCCATAATGCATCTTTGAATCCTCCCTGGTGTTAGTCATGCATTCAGGGCTGCCAGTGACTCATTAAAGAAAGGTGGCTGCATTCAAAAGAGCCATGTCACTCAGGAAATCAATGACAACTGTTCTCTTTATTCACCAGGTGTCTCTCTGAGCCTCTAATGACATTCAAGCTCCACAAAGACTTTGTCCTGGCTGTTAGTAAGTTATGAAAAGTCACTATAACAGTTATGATATAATATGTATTTTACCATGTATTATTTTATTATTATAATAGACCTACATGCAAGAGAGCTTCTTAAGTTGGCAGAGCATTGTCAAATTT
Source organism: Sander lucioperca (assembly GCF_008315115.2). Taxonomy (NCBI): domain Eukaryota; kingdom Metazoa; phylum Chordata; class Actinopteri; order Perciformes; family Percidae; genus Sander; species Sander lucioperca. Next base: position 19,329,914 of record NC_050177.1, read on the forward strand.
AAAACACACACCATTGATGAAGCACGCACATCTGTTTACTACGGTGGCCCTGAAGGAAAAATCACAGCCATATTTCACAGAACACGACATTTCACAAAGCACGACGACGTTCCAGAAAACACGACATTTCACAAACACAACATATCAGAAAACACGACATTTCACAAAACGCGTAATTTTATGAAAAACGACATTTCACAAAGTACAACATTCCAAAAAAACAATAACATTTCACAAAGCATGAAGACATTCTAGAAAACACATTTCATAAAACACGACATTTTATGAAAAACAACATTTTTACAAAGCACGACATTCCAGAAAACACATTTCAGAAAACACTGCATTTTAAAAAAAACACCTCATATCAAGAAACACGACATTTCACAAAACATGACATTTTATGAAAAACATTTTACAAAACACAATGACATTTTACAAAACACGACATTTCACAGAACACATTTCACAAAGCATGAATACATTCTAGAAAACACAACATTTCACAAAACACAACATTTTTACAAAGCATGACATTCCAGAAAACACAACATATCAGGAAACACGACATTTCACAAAACAAGACATTTCACAGAGCACAATAACATTTCACAAAACACAACATTTTATGAAAAACGACATTTCACAAAGCACGACATTCCAAAAAAACATTTCACAAAGCACGACGACATTCCAGGAAACACGACATTTCACAAAACATGACATTTTATGAAAAACAACATTTCACAAAACACAGTGACATTTTACAAAACCCAAGACATTTCACAGAACACAATAACATTTCACAAAACACGACATTTCACAAAACAACTGCATTTATATTGGCTGGTCATAACCATGCCAATATAGTAACTATTACATTAGAATATTCTTTTACTCTGATCAGTCAATGTAACACTTATTGGACAGATCTAAAATCATTAATTGTCACATATTTGTTATTTTTTTGTGTTAGTCTATGAGCCTCTTGATCATTTTATATCCTTTTGCCTTTTCTCAGAGTCAGATGACCAGAACTACAGGGTGTGTGCTGTCCATGCATTGGTTCATAAGCTGCCCGAAAGGAACAAGGAAATGCTGGAGCTACTAATAAAACACCTTGTCACGTACGTACTCCTGTATTGAATCAGATACACTGCAGCCTCAACGACAGTCCTTTGAGGGGAGATAAAAATAGCTGGGACTGATTAAATTGTCTTTACAATTTCGGGGCCACCTTAATGCTGTTTCTGTTACTGTCAGTAGCTGGTGAAGAACAAAACTGTCACCACACAGTTAAACTTGTGTGACACCCATATCCTCTACCTGCAGAGTTTCCACTCAAAGCCAGTCCAACCTGATGACGGTGTCCAACCTGGGGGTCATTTTTGGGCCCACCCTGATGCGGTCACAAGAGGAAACCGTGGCCGCCATGATGAACATCAAGTTTCAGAACATTGTGATGGAAATACTTATCGAGAACTTCAACAAGGTAAGTCATTGTTTGGCTTTGAACGTACAGTATGCTTTTCCAATTCCTTGTCCATTTAATGCTTACTTTAAAGGTATTTTATTGCAAAATCCACCCAAACATTGCATTTACACAAGCTGTATCGTATTTCCACGGATATATGGCCAAAACCCTGATCATGTGAAATTTTTCAATGTTTGACAAAAAGACACTGAGCATGACACTGCATGCAGATGGAAAATATGCATAGTATTTTTTTTATCATGGTACATGCAATTTCATAATGCATTATTTTTTTTTTTTTTTTTTTTTTTTTTTTTTTTTTACCAAGGAAAAATCACATTGAGATTAAAATCTCTTTTACAAGTGAGCCCTGGCCAAGAAGGCAGCACATAAAAATACACTTTAACATACAATTATTGATATACTAAATATCTTGATTTATTATATTAGAAATTTAGAAATTAAATTGAGAAACTGTTTATAGATAAAATAGCCCAGTTTGAATGAATCGTACCTCTGTATTTTACCTTGCAGCAGGTTTAACATAGTCTTGCTTTGCCAGACCTTCCTCCACAGTGCTGCGGAGGAGGATCTGGCTAGTCCACACAGCATTCCTGGATGGGAGAAAAACGTGCTGTGGTTTATTGGCATTTCTTTAAACCAATCACAATCGTCTTGGGCGGTGCTAAGTGCCAGATAGAGCCACGGTGCCTCTGCAAAATAGCCTCGGGAAGGAACTTGTTTTGGTGGAACGTGTACGTTCAAAAGTTGTTTTAGTCGTTGCAACAGAAAACTCAGATTGGACAGATAGTCTAGCTAGCTGTCTGGATTTACCCTGCAGAGACCTGAGGAGCGGTTAACCATTAGTCGTTATAAATCCACCAGAGTTTAGAATGCCAACACATCCGGTCAAAATGAGTGACATTCGGGGAAATTTACGGCGGCACCGGAACAATCCCGGAAGTGGAACGTCGTGGATATACAGTACACTAGGTTTAACACAACCAGAGATACAAAGACATAGCTACCTCCATATAAAATGTTTTGCTAAATCTGTGATGGTTGACAACATTCTTGAGACTCACTGTATACTTCCTCATTTCATCCAACTCTATACTGGATAGTGAGAAAACAATAATCAAAAACAATTTAAATACCAGCCTGTATAGGTAAGGAATACATTGTGTAGTAATCAGTGCTCCTTTCTGGACCTCCAGATCTTCCACCAGCCTCCGGACCCCAATGTGCCCCTGCCCCAACCCCAGAGCCGGCCTGGCTCTCGCAGGAGCAGGGCCATTTGTCTGTCCACGGGGCCCAGAAAGCCCCGCAGCCTCTACACCCCAACACTGTGTCTGGCAGATGCAGAAAGTGAGTACCAAAGCAGCGATTACCGCCACAGGTCATCATTATAAAATTTCCCAAAACCTGTCAGTGACCTTTAATACCTCTCCGACATCTGCACACACTGTGTCACCAAATTTCTGAAAAATTCAACTTGTAATAGCTGGTTGGTGGCTTTTCAAGTATGTTTAAATGGGAATTCAAAGTAAACTTTATCAAAGTCAAAGTAAACTTGATTATCTCACAAGGGGAAATTCATGTGGTCTTACACTTTACAATATGGTCAGTATGGACCATACAGTATACAGCACATACATAAGACAATAGCTATAAATATAATAATATATAAATATAATAAAAAGTTCTGACAAACAATAAGCAATTCATAATCTGAATAAACCTGCTATAGAAAAGAAACAAAGTGCAAAATTCGCAGCACTGAAAAAATAAATCAAAGCGCCAGAGTTGCATAATTGTGCAAAGATGCAGTTAAATACCAAAGCCAGTTTCAGTCTTTCATTGTGCAGTCTAATTGCTGTAGGCACAAATGATTTGCTGTACCTCGTATTTCTAATTTTCTGCTGCAGGAATCTAACGTTTTACCTGCTTCTGACTTTCTGATGGAGAGGATCATTCAGGATCTGGGCTCGCATTGCCAGACCTTCCTCCACAGCGCTGCGGAGGAGGGTCTGGCTAGTCCACCCAGCATTCATGGATGGTAGAAAAACGTGCTCTGGTTTATTGGCATTTCTTTAAACCAATCACAATCGTCTTGGGCGGCGCTAAACGCCGGACGCAGGTACGGTGCCTCTGCAAAATAGCCTTGGGAAGGAACTTGTTTCGGCGGAACGTGCACGTAGGGAGGCGAGCTCTGGAATTGAAACGGCTGTCGAGTGTGTGATGAGAATTTTATTCCTAAATAAAAAGATTAAAATAATTTGATTGTCGGTTCGAGCTCGGAGGATGTTTCCCGAATCGACCAGAGTTTAGAATGCCAACACAAAGAAAGAGGACGGCCGCGAGTTCTACTCCAACCTGCAGCCCTTTGCTGCATGTCATTCCCCCGCTCTCTTTCTCCCCCCTTTCATGTCTTCAGCTGTCCTATAAATAAAGGCCTCAAATGCCCAAAAAATTATCTTTAAATAAAGAAAGAGGACGGTGAGGGACATCCGGTGGCACCCGTAAATGAAACATCGTTGATGTAGACTATTCAGGATCTGATCTGTCTTAAGACGTGCAGGGACTGTGTCGCCACTCGCGCATGCGCCCCACCATCCAGCATAGGAAAGCCAGCAGAGCTTCCAGATGGATATTATCTCTTCAGAAAAAAAAAATCATTTTCTGTAAGCCATGATATAACCACAATAACTCCATCACTCAGCAGGTTTTAATGAGGGCCCTGTCTGCCTCTTCTCTGGTCCCTGCATAGGTGACACTCTCAGCAGCAGTGCGAGCAGCACTCCCATGGGCAGCATGGAGTCTTTGTCCTCCCACTCCTCTGAGCAGAACAGTTCCTCCAAAACAGCTTCCTGTTCTCAGGCCAAGGACAAGTCGCTGCCAGACCTCCGCCGCTCGCCGTCCCAGCTCTCAAACGGCCCCAGGAGCGCCGTGTGCGTCAGCAGCCCAGAATCCAGCTCCAGGGAGGACGCCGGGCGTACAGACGGAGAGTCCGAGGACGCTCTCAGCCTGTCCTCAGTCAGCACCGTGCCCTGGCTGTCTCCCGCACCCAAAAAAGCCCCGCACTGCCGCATCGACCTCAGGCCGGCCCTGCTGAACCGCTCAGCTGCTCCCTCTCTGAAATCACTACATATATCTGAAGGTAGGTTGATCATCAAGTGATTTCCCCAATCGATTTGATTCTGATCCACAAGGTCCCGATTGGATTACATTCCCGAGTATATTTTTGAATTTGAATTTGAATGCTTTTTTTGTCATTGTACTTTACAATACAGCGAAATTAGGAGCGCTACTCCACTGGGAGCATATCAGTTAGGTTAGGGAAATTTCAGTTACAATACAAATTTAGTTTGGATATAAAAGATATTCTCAGAAAATGTATGCTGTAAATTGTTCAAGCAACCCTCAAATATTAACTTTTTATAATGCACCAGATTGATGCTTACATTAAGAATTGATAATCTCGGGCGCCCGGGTAGCTCACCTGGTAGAGTGTGCGCCCCATGTACAGAGGCTCAGTCCTCGCCGCAGCGGCCACGGCTTCGATTCCGACCCTTTGCTGCATGTCATTCCCCCTCTCTCTCTCCTTTTAAATCTAAATGTATTGATAATCTCCAAAAAGTTTGTTTAAAGTGCTCATATTATGTTTTTTGGCTTTTTCCCTTAACTTTATTGTGTTATATATCTTTTTTGTTATAGGCTTACAAAGTGAAAAAGCCCAAAGTCCACCCCAAACGGACTTACCATCTCCAACAGAAAACACTGTTCACAAACTGCTTTAAACAGCTCTATTGTAGTCCAGCCTTTACTTCCGTGATGAACGTGCGTCACTTTGTAACACACGTTATAATGCTCGCCTAGCTGCTAGTGTGGCACGCCCTCATGCATCCCCTTGACTTAAAGGACAATTTCGGCGCAAAATGAACCTAGTGGTTAATAACATATGTGTACCGAGTCGAACGTTCTCTGGGATATGTTTTCATGCTAATCGAATGCATCTCTAGCTTTTAACAACCTACCGCAAAACCCGTGGTTACCTGCTAACGCTAGCTTTTGGGGCACTTTCAACTGCTCATGACTGTTTTCTAAGATGGCGCCCGAATGTAAACACAAACGCTACTGTCTTTATAATCTATCTTTTTAATAAACTGTCTGTACACTTACAAAGTTCTCAATTCGGTTTACATGTAGGGACCCTCATTATGCTACTGTTTAAGTGTGGTGCTATTTTGAGCCTTGTTAGTGGTATAGAATAGTGATTTACCAAGTGCCTCAAAAGCTAGCGTTAGCAGGTTACCACCGGTTTTGCGGTAGCTTGTTAAAAGCTAGAGACACATTTGATTAGAATGAAAACAGATCCCAGAGAACGTTCGACTCGGTACACATATGTTATTAACCCCTAGGTTCATTTTGCGCCGGAATTGTCCTTTAAAGGCTCAGTAGCATAATGAGGGTCCCTACATGTAAACCGAAGCATTGAGAACTTTGTAAGTGTAGAGACAGTTTATTAAAAAGATGGTTTAGAAATACAGTACCGTTCATGTATACATGCGGGCGCCATCTTGGGAAAACAGTCATGACCAGTCGAACGACGAACGCCATGCAATCCGTAACCAGTAACATAGCTCAAGCACGGCGTTTACACGTAGGGACCCTCATTATGCTACCGTGGAAGTGTGGTGCTATTTTGAGCCTTGTTAGTGGTATAGAAATAGCGATTTCTTTTTACTTTACCCTCTGCCCCGACGACTAGCGTTATAAGCTAATTAGCGGTTTGGGCTAAAACTGGTCACATTCGATTAGCATGAAAACATATCCCAGAGAACGGTCGACTCTGTACACATGTGTTATTACCCTCTAGGTTCATTTTGCGCTGGTTTTCTCCTTTAAGCATCATTTAAACAGCTTTGGTAAAATGTTATTTGCATGACTCATTTCAGTGACTTGGTGCAGTGTGCGAGCTCTTTTAGTATCAAACGTTAATGTCTTTTTGTCATTTACAAGGAGACGCATTATCTGTCTCCCTCAAGGCCACAGGAGCTGCTCTGGATCTGTCCAAAGTCTGTCCAAACTGGATCCCAGTGAGAGTTTAAAGCTTGCCAAGCAGCCAGACCTTCCACCCAAACAAGTGCTGCGCTGCAGGATGGACGCCTCCGTCGGCAACGGCTACCAAAGACCTGGCTCAGTGTAATGACTGTTAAAAAGCTAATCATTTTGCTCATTAGAACCTACCACTTCTAATACCAGAGATGGTGATATCGACTGCAGTGTAATGCAGTCTATGAAATCTTGTTTTGTGTGGACATTTTATTACTCGCCTAAAACCCAGTGCTGAAATGATTAGTTGAATAATAGATTAGCCAATTGGCAGAATATTACAATTCTGATAATTGATTAACAGTTGTTATCGTTTGTGCTGCTGCTTTACTTTGTTATATAACATTATAATTAAATTTAAAAAAATTTAAAACCAGACAGACTAAATTTAATTTAGTCTGTCTGGTTTGAGAAAACAAGTGATTTAAAGGTGTTAACTTGGCTCTAGGAAAATGTAATAAGATAAATTATTAATGACCACAATAGTTGGTTTGCTGTCCTCTGTACCTCTTTTGCGGATAATTTCTTCCTGTCTTTCTCCCTCCCTCCATCTGTCTGTCTCCCCCTCCCTTTCTCCGTCTCTTCCTCTCGCCTTCTATCTCTCTCCCTCTCTCTGTCTCCCCCTTTCTCCCTCTCTCCGTCTCTCCCTCTCTCCTTCTCTGCCTCTCTCCGTCTCTCCCTCTCTCTGTCTCCCCCTTTCTCCCTCCCTCCCTCCTCGTCTCTCTGTCTCCCCCTTTCTCCCTCCCTCCCTCCCCGTCTCTCTGTGTTTCCACCTTTCTCCCTCCCTCCCTCTCTCTCTCCGTCTCTCCCTCTCTCCTCTGCCTCTCTCTGTCTCCCCCTTTCTCCCTCCCTCCCTCTCCATCTCTCTCTGTTTCCCCCTTTCTCTCTCCTTCCCTCTCTGTCTCTCCCTCTCTGTCTCTCTCCGTCTATCCCTCTCTGTTTCTCTCCCTCTCTGCCTCTCTTTGTCTCTCCATCTCTCCCTCTCTCCCTCTCTCTCTGTCCCTCCCTCTCTCCCTCTCTCGGTCTGTTTATGAGCATTGAGAGCTCTCTCAGATCCGATGAGTGTGTGTTGGGAGATTTATGTATTTTCCTCTCTGGCTCTAATTACACTCTGCCTGCTCAGGGGTTGATGTGACCCAGCAGCAGTCTGCAGTCCTCCGTCTTCCGGGACAAACAGATTGTTTGACTTGTCATGTCTAAGAAGCCAGTCACACAGTCTCTGGAGTAGTTCCCTTGTACAGCACCCAGCCAGCTCGCCCTAGGCTCTGTTGACTCGGAGGTTGTTGCGCACAGGGTCAAGAGCAACCTTGTTAGATAGTTTAACTCAATTCAGCACCGTGCTGGAGCCGAGTCCGCCCAGAGGAAGGAAACCTCACGTTTTGTGTAGTTCCGCCTTTCGCCTCACTCTAAACAATGAGGGAACGCTGGCAGGGCCGAGAGATAATGATATAGCAAAATAGATAACTGTAGGATTTTATTATCACATTTTTATTTCGCCCAACATAATTCACCAAACACATTGTTTTTATTTAACTCGTGTTTATATTGTTTCAGGGTCGCTGCCAGAGCACTGCTTTTTGAAAATGCCTCTTCCCCACAGTCTGTTCCAGTCGGAAGGTGCTGTAAAAACATGACACCACCTTTAACAGTCTGACCTCATTACTCCCACTCTCATCTCTTCCAATCTGCCATGACATTGCCTGTTTTTTGTTGCCTTTACAGAGACGCCAAAGCGATGTATTCCTGCGAGGCAGAGCACAGCCACGAGCTCAGCTTCCCTCAGGGGGCACACTTCTCAAACGGTAAGCAGAGCCAAAACTAGGCAGACATTCTACGCTTCAGCTGACAGCACTGGCAGGAAGAAGTATTCAGATGCTTTACTTGAGTAAAAGTACTAACACTACGCTGTAAAAAGACTCTGTAACAAGTAAAAGTCCTGCATTGAAAATGTTACTTAAAGCATAACTCTCGCCAAAATGCAACCTAGGGTCTTTTTGTGAATGTACCCGAGTCAAACTTTCATTTAAAAGCATATTTAGGACGGAAGCACCACTTTTAAGATTTACCGTATTCTCGTTTTTTGGTCAAATGGCCTTTTGAATGGGAGTGCTAGGGGCACTTTTATGCTAGCCTCAAAATTGCTATTTTTAAAACACTAAGAAGGCTTGACACAACATGAAACTTTGCTCCAAGTATCACCAGGGGCTCTACACCTTAACAAAAGCATTGACAACATTGTTTGTGTACCCAGAGTTTACTAAAAAGAAAGGTTTTGAACAACTCACCAAAGGTCTTGTTGTTTCCATAGACTGTATATAAGAATGGACCAACAGATCCCGTTGCTCTGGACGGACACCAGTGAAGGCCTTTAGAAGCACTTTTCCGGTGAGCGCTGAGCGTTACTGCGCAGCCTCCAACTGAGAGAAACAACATAAATGTAACGTGAGCAACGTGTCTGAAAGTTGGAAGTCTTCTGGTAGCTGTGCCAAGAGAAATCTCAATAATTCCCAATCTTGCAGAGAAGGAGAGCGTAGGTATATGTAAGGAGATAACATGGACACACGCTAATTATTGCTAACTAAAATGCTAGTTAATTAAGTAATTAAACTTAAACAGCTAATGTAAGTCCAAACTGCCTGCGAGCTTCTCCTGTACTATACGGTAATTCCTCTACTATGCGACAGTAAGTCGCGTGGTTATGACACAATCGTTAGCCTATTTTTATTTTTGATTATTCGCTGTCAAAGTGACGTCAAAATGAATGGCAGTCAATGGGATGCTAACGGGGGGTGATTGCTTTGTAGCATCAAAATGGCGCCATAGGAGATAAGAGCTCTGAAGCGAAGCTTACCCCCTTGGTTGTTTCCAGCCGCAGCCATTTTATCAGTCAAAAACAATCGATTTCCGAATGCAACATAGCAGGGAGGAGAGTAAAGATGGAAAGCTCCTAAAGCTTAGTTCCATAGAAATGCACAGATTATTTCTTGTTTTGTCGTTATTGAAAAACAATATTGACCTCGTAGTTGAAAAAGGAGCCTCATCCGTTCATTCGCATTCGGATATCGACTCGTTTTGACTGCCGAGGTGGTAGCGGCCGGAAACAACAAGACCTACGGTGAGTTGTTCAAAACCTTTCTTTTTAGTAAACTCTGGGTACACAAACAATGTTGTCAATGCTTTTGTTAAGGTGTAGAGCCCCTGGTGATGTTGTGTCGTGCCTTCCTAGTGTTTTAAAAATAGCTATTTTGAGTAGGGCTGAACGATTAATTGCATTTTCGATAATATCGCGATATGTTAAAACGCGATTTCCTAATCGCAAAGGCTGCGATTTGATCACATGACTCACGAGAGCAATCAGTCTGTACTCCGTAGAGAAAGCATCAACTAGCATGCTAACGCTACACTGTACCTTGAGCTTATTTCTGTCATTCAAACAACTCTGAGTTGTAGTTTAAAACTTTTACAGCCATTTTAATAAAATGAAGGGTTTTATTCGGGCTTGAGTCTATACATGCAGTAAATGGATACAGGCACACAGAACTCAAGGCTCGGTTGGCAACGATTAGCTCTGAGTAGCGGTTAGCTCCGGTTAGCGGTTAGCTCCGTTATAAAGATATGAGTGGAGGAGCTGCCACTGAGAGGGGTAACAACCAGACTGATAAATGACGTTCGGGGAGCTTTCACAACAGCGTGGCCGCGGTGTTTCAACAGTTTTATTAGTACAGTTAATCCCACGGCAAGAACACCAGCAACTAGCTAACGCAACGATAGCCTCTCTGAACAAGTGCACACGGCAGCAACTTCACGAGGGGGAGGGGCTGGAGGCAGATCCTCTCTGTGCACTGTAAAAAATTACGTGTGTGTGTGTGTGTGTGTGTGTGTGTGTGTACTATATTTTTACTTATTTAACTGTCTAGTGTGTAATTGTGTGTTCATACTATACATTATTATATTATTCTTTGTTGAATAATACAGAAGACAAAGAGCTTAAAAAAATAATCGAATCGAAATCGCAATATTTGGGGAAAAAATCGCAATTAGATTATTTTCAAAAATCGTTCAGCCCTAATTTTGAGGCTAGTATAAAAGTGCCCCTAGCACTCCCATTCAGAAGGCCATTTGACCGAAAACGAGAATACGGTGGCGTTTCCGTCCTAGTTTTGGCTCTGTTTAATATGCTTTTAAACAAAGGTTTGACTCGGGTACATTCACAAGACCCTAGGTTGCATTTTGGCGAGAGTTACGCTTTAAGTAAACGTATATAAGTAGGAAAATGTTCTTAAAGTATATAAAGTAAAAGTACTCAATGCAGAAAAATCCTCACATTTTAGAAACTGGAAACGAAAAAAGGGTCGAAAGTGTCAAGAAAAAGCTTAAAAAGAGTCAAAAAAAAGTGTAGGCTTATATATTGTTGGCAGGGACGTGCACAGACATTTGAAGGGGCTATTGCTTGTTGGTTGAAAACTCATGTAACATATTGACTGTAAACAACGTATAACCTAGCATGATTCAAGAGCCCAAACCATCACATCCCTGAGCCTCTCTATCTTCCCTACAGAGCGCACACTCATGTAACGGACGTAACGTAGCTACGCTAGCCTGCTGCTGCAACATACGTTATGTCATTTGCTTTGGTTGATAATATAATAATTAAATAATATTTAAGGCAATGCTGCGTGATGTGATACAAACGTTACAAGCTGAAGCACTTTATTCAAAGCTCAAGTGTCTTTTTTTGGTTACTATTCACAGGGCATTTGTCATAATCTCCATAACTTTAAAAACTCACGTGAAGGCAGAAAGGCTTGCGCTGCTCCGTGTGTGAGAATATAAACAAAGTGACGTGACTGGGGGCAGAGGGCATAGCTGAAGGCAAGATTGATTGATGATAGCGAATTTAATTTGATTTAACTTAAGTAATGATGGACGTATTATCGCATTAATGTAGCCACAACAGCAAAAAAAGAAAGAAAGAAAAGCTTATTTAGGCCCTTTCACCAGAGGGGCAGCTAATCCAATCAGGGCAAACGGGCAGTTGACCGGGCAACAATAGCCCATACCTGTGCACGTCCCTGATTGTTGGCTAGTTTAATTTATAATAAAACAATGTATTTTATAAACTACATGGGTTTTCTGTGCAAAAATCTTAATGTGTAAAGTAACTAGTAACTAAAGCTGTCAGATGACTGTAGTGGAGTAAAAAGTACAATATCTCTCTGAAATGTAGAAGTAGAAGTAGAAAGTGGCATGAAAAGAAAAGACTAAAGTAAAGTACAAGTACCTCAACATTAAGTAAGTAAGTAAGTATAGTATCTAGTATAGTATAGTACAGTACTTGAGTAAATGAACTTAGTTACATTCCACCACTGGCTGACAGCTACTTTGCTGCAGAAGTTCTCACAAATAGCACGCATGCCTCCTTGCGTAGGACATTTGGAGCGTGCAGACAGACAGTCTGTTGTGTGCTGGCAGCATACAGCAAGGCTTATTCCCAGTGTTATGTGGAGGCATTCAGTGGTTGAATGTAACTAAGTACATTTAAGCACTGTACTTAAGTACAATTTTAAGGGTACTTGTACTTTACTTGAGTCTTTTCTTTTCATGCCACTTTCTACTTCTACTCCGCAACATCTCAGAGAGAAATATTGTACTTTTTACTCCACTACATTCAACTGACAGCTTTAGTTACTTTACACATTAATTTATAAACTACATGTGTTTTGTGTGTAAAAATCTTAAACTACCCAACAATATAACGGTCCAGCTGAAATGATTAGACCATTAAACACACAACTGTTTGGATCGTTTCCAGTTTCTAAAATGTGAGGACTTTTCTGCATTGAGTACTTTTTCTTACTTTAAGTACATTTTCCTGATGATACTTAACATACTTTGACCTAAGTAACATTTTCAATACAGGACTTTTACTTGTAAAAGAGTATTCTCACAGTGTGGTGTTAGTAGTTCTACTTAAGTAAAGGATCGGAATACTTCTTCTACCCCTGGAGGCATCACATTGTTTTGCTCCCATCGTGACACCCCCATATGCATTGCTAAAGTATAAACAGTCCCAGGATTTTTTTTTTTTTTTTTTTTTTTTTTATTGCCTTTTGCTTTTTCCATGAGGAGATGACTTGGCCCACAACCAGTGCAGGCAGGTCACTGTAACCTAGTGATGGAAGCCACTAGTGCCTGTTCCCTGTTAACACAGAGCCAGCAACCACAACAAATGCTCCCGCCCACAGGACTTTTATTGCTCTTAGCATTAACAGGCCAGTTTTCTCTGCATCCTCATTCAGCATAACTCTGCTAGATTGCTTTAGCAGATCATTTTTTTTAAAGCCGTCATCTTAATTTTGGTCCATCAGCGTAATGTTTATCCTGGTTGTCTTTATGGCTTCTACTATATGTGTGTGATTAAGCCAGGCGATCCTGCTTTCAAGCCTGCAAAAGTGCTCCATAGGGACCGAATTCAAAGAGCAGTCTTTCTTAGGGCTGCGTATTGGCAAGAATCTGGCGATACGATACGTATCACGATACATGGGTTCAATATATACGTGACTCCATGTCGATACTGTGCATAAGGCGATATATTGGGATTCTTTTTAAGTATAATTTTAGAAAAACTAATATTTAAAAAAAAGACATGATGTGCATAAAAGTAAAAGAAGTTTACTTTAGGTAAACAATTCAGTACACAGAAAATCAAACTGCCAGTTTGGGATTGTGGTTCACAGGTTCTTAGTGAGCAAATTTTTATATGCTAAAGTAGGCCAAAGTTCAGCCATAGCTACATTGTTAGCTTCTAGCAAAAAGTCAGGCACTGCTAGGCACTGTTAGGCAAGGACACTAGTGGTGCGTCTCAGCATAGCCATCTAGTGGTAGGGGGTTTAAATACAACATAAACGTGAACCACTGTTTTACATCAATATTTTTGTACATAAATAAAAAAAAAAATCGATATTGCGTTTTTGAAAATCGATATAGTATTGCTAAATAAAATATCATGATACTCAAGTGTATTGATTTTTTTCTTACACCCCTAGTTTTTCTCTATCTGCTACACTGTACATGTTTATTTTTCTGCCTATAAGCGTCTTTTTTTCTTCTTCTTCTCCAAGTCTGGGAAATAGTGTAACCAAGTCAGGCTCAGTGATTCTAATCAGGTTATACTGGATCAAGAGTCTGCTTCTCGCTTCTCTTGGATATTAAAGTGTTTTCTCTCTTTTTGTCCTGTAGTTTACCCGTCTGTTGAACCAGGCTGGCTCCAAGCAACATATGAGGGGAAAAAAGGTTTAATCCCTGAGAATTATGTCGTCTTCCTCTAACAAGATTTTAAACATTGCATCTTTTTCATGGCATCCATGAAAAAAAAAAAAATAATAATAATACACAATGTGGCTGATTGTTGTAATGTTCGTATTTTTGCTGGTAACTGAAATTTGTCTTAGCAGATGCTTTAACAGTGCTAGACATTCAAAGTCCAAAAATGTACCTCCTTTTCTGTAACGGCTTTGTTGTGAAATGGGGAATCTGCAGAGATTCAGAAGTTAAGAAGCACTATGTAATACAATATTTTATTGTTAGATGTAAATATATTACCCATCGACTGCACTGATGTTTTAGTCCCAGTATTGGCCTTCAGAATCACAAAACAATCACATCCAATTTCACAAGTTTTAATCTCAGAAATATATTATCTTTTAACTTAAACCATTATATCAACACCCCACTTTCCGTTCGTCAAGTTGTTAATGGAAATCTGTAGAGCTGCAAAGATTAATCAATTGATCGATTATTTGTCAACTATTAAATTAATCGCCAACTATTTTGATAATTGATCGATCGGATTGAGCAATTTTTAAAGTACAAATTCTCTGATTTCCGCTTGTTAAATGTGAAGATTTTTTTTTAGTTTCTTCACTCCTCTGTGACAGTAAATATCTTTGAGCTGTGGACAAAACGAGACATTTGAGGACGTCATCTTGGGCTTTGGGAAACACTGATCCACATTTTTCACCATTTTCTGACATTTTATAGAACAAGCAACTAATCCATTCATCTAGAAACTAATCCACACATTAAACGACTGAAAATAATCGGTAGTTGCAGCTCTAGAAATCTGTAGTTTCAAAGACATTTTCTATTAGCTGTAATTGAACAAACTGTGATTTAAAATAACGATACTAATCTAATCCATGAGAATCTAGTAGAAAAAGCATAATGGGTTTGCACCTTAACTTTCCTGTTTATGGCCTGTGATCATTGTTCCGCCCCTGAACCTGCTCACTGTTGCACTTCACTTTCTGGTGAGCTACACGCTACTGTACTCCACATTCATGCTCGTGCTAGGGATGGCCCCATCAGCTTTCTTGACCCCCGATCCCGAAATATTGAATATCTGCCAAATACCGCGTCCCGATCTGATACTTGTATTTTCCTAGATAAAAGAGCTGCACACTGTTTTTTTGTTTACAAAAATAAATAACTAAGTAAACGTAACTAAAAGATGTCTTCAGCTATTATACATTTAACTTAGTGCAGCCAGCAGTTTTGTAAAACTCATTAATACAATCAACTTCTACTTAGAATGGTGTAGAATTTACTGACGTAAATGTCCGGAGTAAGGTGATCCTCGATCAGTTAAAAAATGTCCATATCGGCTCTGATCCGATACTTCCTGATCTAATACTATCCGATACTTCCCGATGCGATACTTCCTGATCCAATACTTCCTGATCTGATACTTCCCGATCCGATACTTCCCGATGCGATACTTCCCGATCCAATACTTCCTGATCTGATACTTCCCGATCCGATACTTCCCGATGCGATACTTCCCGATCCAATACTTCCTGATCTGATACTTCCCGATCCGATACTTCCTGATCTGATACTTCCCGATCCGATACTTCCCGATCTGATACTTCCTGATCTGATACTTCCCGATCCGATACTTCCTGATCTGATACTATCTGATACTTCCCGATGCGATACTTCCTGATCCGATACTTCCTGATCTGATACTTCCCGATCCGATACTTCCCGATGCGATACTTCCCGATCCAATACTTCCTGATCTGATACTTCCTGATCTGATACTTCCCGATCCGATACTTCCTGATCTGATACGTCCCGATCCGATACTTCCCGATCTGATACTTCCTGATCTGATACTTCCCGATCCGATACTCCCTGATCTGATACTTCCCGATCCAATACTTCCTGATCTAATACTTCCCGGTCCGATACTTCCTGATCTGATACTTCCCGAACTGGTACTTCCTGATGCAATACTTCCCGATCTGATACTTCTTGATCTGATACTTCCCGATCCGAAACTTCCTGTTCTAATACTTCCCAATCCGATACCTCCCGATCCGATACTTCCTGATTTAATACTTCCTGATCCAATACTTCCTGATCTGATACTACCCGATCCGATCAGGACATCCCTAGCTTGTGCTGTTCTTCTGTTGTTGCTAATCAAAAAGTATTTACTTCTTGTAATGTTGTTTGTAATGTTTATTAGTATAAATGATCACACCAACTATATGCCCTATGTAAAAGTGTTTTTATCATGTGATGTTATGTTCATAAGGTCAAGTTTTCACCTTTAAGGCCTCCTGTGGTACTGTACTCACTAGTACACTGGTGTACTAGTAATGACAACTAGACATGTATCAGATTATATTATGTTAAAGATACTTTCATGTTTAATGTTCTATTACTGTAACAACATTCACTGATACTGTTTCAGAAAGATAAAAGAAAGAAAATAATCAACAACACTTTCACCCTTCAGTTATTACAAACTGAAAAATGACTCCCCACTAAGACTCTTTCTCTGGGGGCCATAGATGTATTTGGGAAGGTATTTGAGGTCTGGTACTTGCCCAGATCAAGACATTCTTTTCCATTTACAGCATTAAGATTGTGAGGTGGCCTTGAATATTGATGCTGGAATAATACTCCCTTACAGTCTGAATTTCCAGGGGGAAATGATTTTCATATTCTATCTTTTATATATATATATATATATATATATATATATATATATATATATATATATATATATATATATATATATATATATATATATATATGGCAAGCTTGTTTCCTTGCAATCATCTACTGTGTCTTGACGGTTCATAAACATGTCTTTAAATAAACAGCGTGATTTATTCAACGTGTGGTCCAAATTCTTTGTCACAGTTAGTGAATTTAAGTTGTATTTTGTATACGGTTGTATTTTTCACTGAAAGACATAGATATAATACAGTTCTCTTCACATTTGATGGAGGTTCCTTCCTATCCTTGGCTATGTGAAAACGTTTTACTACCTCCGCCAGGGAAGTTTGTTAACCGTACAGCTCAAAAACATGAACTGATTTCAGTTCCTTTTCATGTAGAGTAAGACCATGTGCCAAGGAGAAAGGGATCAGTTGTTTTTTACAGATCTGTATGCTAATCCCGAAATATTTAAGGATTCATTCGAACGCTTCATTCTGATATTGTGAAATGGGGGATTTTTGTACTATTTTTTTACAACTATTGCACTCACTTCAAACCTGTCACATGCATCCCATCAGCGTTTGTCATTGTGTGATTTTGATGCAGATCTGTATGTAGATTAAAATCTTTTGAATATGTTCTGTTATAAAAAACAAACACATTACTTAGGGTCTCTAATTAGGGCATAGTGCAGCCTTGGCGGAGATGTGCTCTAACTGGGTTATATCTAATCACTTAAGATCACAGTAAGTTTTTTTTTTTTTTTTATCAAACATTTTACTGATAGTTATCTTCTTATCAGTTTCTCCTCCCTGTGAATCACTGCTGATGACCCGAAAAGAATTTCATTAGTTTAACTGGCAGGTTTCAGTGTCTCCTATATTTGAACTTTTTGTTATAATATAGTAAGTAAGCAAGTATTTATTTTGATTTTTTGCAGCTTCAGTACAAAAATGTCAGCATCTCTAGTGGTTTTCAAAAACTACTGTATATCAGCTAGTATGTACCATCTATACACAAGCTGTAGGATGGGAAAGGGTGGATAGATCAGAGTTATACAGAAGAGCTTTATTGATTCATGCCTCTGAATTTATCATATTCAAGAGTTCTGTACTAAAAAACATTTTGAAACATGTTCATTCTGTTTTACCTCATAAAGTAAAAGGGCTAAAGACCATTAGAGGCAGTTAGGAAAAGTATAGATGACTACAATAGTAAAGGCTATAAAGAATCCAGTAATTGTGGGGGTGAATAATCCAGTCCCAAGATGTCTCAGATTAGTGATGTCTGCGCCGGCATCATCACTTGGTGTGGAATATGAGGGGCCTCACCATGCCTGCCAGGACCTTGGGAAGCTGGGAGGCAATGACTTCTGACATCATCTCGGGAAACTCCACTCGCATGGCGTCCGCCTGGATGAAGGTGCTCAGACAGAACAGGTTGACCTTTTTCACTATCTGTCAGAAAAGAGAAATTCTTGATATTCTTGGTACTCATTAAAGTAGCAGTTAGATTAAGGCTACATCTACACTACTACGTTTTGGTTTAGAAAACGAATACCTTTTGCTGCGTTTACGCCTCGTGTACACACTACTGCAGCGTTTCCGAGCCCCTAAAACGGAGACATTTGGAGACACTGCTGCCGCCGTTTTGGTTTGAAAACTCTGTGGTTGCTTTGTAGTCTGGACGGGCACAAACGGAGCCCTTTTGGGGAGACCGATGCACGTCAGTCAGCCTTATCGGTTAGGTAGATTACAGACCTTTCAGTAACAGTTCCACCTCGTCGTTGTCAGACGTGTGAAAGCCTCTGAACAAACCCCACACACAAATCTTTTCTACCAATAAAAATGATGAATCTGTCATTTGTCCCGACCTAAAAGGTGCAACGAAGCTAACAAGGGACTCTAGACACACCCACACAGGCCTAGGAAGTGGTCAAATCAGACAGATCAACTCAAAACACCTGTGCGGCTGTTCAGGGCCTATGAAAGGACATTTTTCTGCGTTCCAGACAACCCGTAACCCATGTTTTCACAACCTTCTACCTGTGAAAGTACCCTGAAAGGGCAGTCAAACCCATAACTTACTACTTGTGAACTCGTACCAGATCGTTGTACTCCCAGTTACAGTTTTTGACGTCTCACACACACATAAACAACAATGGCGACCCCTGTTGATGCTGTACAGACGCCGGTGATTAACAGAGAGAAATAGAAATAAATAGGCAACGTAAAGTAATTCTGCACATTGTAATCAAAACAATACACATACGATTGTGCACTACTACGGGTTATGATTATTAAATGAAGCCCAAAATATGTCGCCGACTAGAAATTGCTAGTATCAGCTAGCGCTAGCTAACGTCAGCGTTAGGTAGCCGCTAGCTAACGTTAACGTTAGGTAGCCTAACCAATACATCCATGAGCCTAACCTGAACCCTGCCAACGGCACAATGTTTAGCTAGCCAGCTTTTATCCACGCGCACAGAAGATCTTTGCACCAGCAAGCCAAGCTCTGCTCGCGCAAGTGAAGTGAGCAGCCACTTGTGCGAGCAGAGCTTGGCTTGCTGACCTGAAGATCATCAGACCAGAGCCGCAGAAGGGTTGACTTTGCCTGGAACACTACCAAGTTGTGAGTCGTGACTTGAAGTCGTAACTTACGGGCTAAAATTTTGTCTGGAACGCAGCATTAGTTCTGCTACTGGAGCTAAAACTCTTGTGTAGATGGAGATCGTTTTTGCCTCAAAACGCCGCTTAAATATGAAAATGTAGCAGTGTAGATGTAGCCTAAGACATGAGTTAATGCTGCAGTACTCAGATCCACGAGGGAGCGTACCTCATGCATGGCATCCATCAGTTTGGTGAGGTGGTAGAATCGCTGGGAGCTGGCCATCAAGCCCTTGTCCCTCATGTGGATAGCCTTGGTCAGCTCCCGGATGTAGTTCTGTCTCATCTCTTCAAATGCGCCCTGACTTTTGAGTCCCTCAAGAGGAACTGCGAACAGGCATAACGCTTCTAGATTAAACAATACATTTCTCTAAACTAGAACAATGATTAGCAGGGCCAGGGCAAAAGCCGAATTCCACAGAATTTTCTGCAGATTTAAAAAAGAAATTAATCAATAAATAAAAAAACTCATAATGTTAACACATCTCCACCCTAAGCAAAAAAACAGGAGCGTGCTTATGTTCCCACAGCCCTATGTTCCCACATTTCTATGATTTGTTTTTCAAAATTAGGCCCTATGTTCCCACAGTTCCCACATTTCTAAGATTTTTTTCCGAAATTAGGCCCTATGTTCCCACATTTCCTTTTTCATAAATTTGTATCAGATTGTATCCCCCTTTCTCCCAATTTGGTAGCCAATTACACCCAATATATTATCCAGTAGCAATGGACTACAGATGGAATGTAGCTTTTAGCTAAATCTGGTGCGCCCATCTCTTTGTTTATTGCAAAACATTTAATGTAAGTGCACATTGTCCTTTTAAATAAACAAACTAAACTAAGTAGCACAGAGGCCTTGCATTGCCTAGCTTCTGGTCAGATCAGTCGAATGAAGCGCAGGGGGTTAGGGTTAACCTAACCCTAACCCATAGGGCCTAATTTTAAGAAATATCTTAGAAATGTGGGAACATAGGGCTGTGGAACCATTGGACAGATAGGGCTGACCCCCAAAAAAACAATCCTAAAAAGGGAGTTACCACATTAAATTAGCAGATTTTCATTCTAGATCTCCGCTGAAAACTGAAATAAAAAAAGAACGTGCAGATTCCGTTTGGGTCTGGTTATTATTATATTATTATTATATATATTAACATTATATTGTGTTCATGTTCAAACATGTAAAAAGTACCATTTACTTTTTTTTATTGAAGACCTCTTTTTTAGCATATGTGTATTTGGACCCTCCTCTTCATCAGATGTGTTCAAGGACTTACCTTTTTCCTGACATACAGTCATGTGCAGAAGTTAGCATACCCATGCTAAAGTTGACTAAAAAGAGGAATAAAAAAAAATCATCTTTTGGAAATTGATCTTTATGCCTTAATTAAATAAATGAGGAAAAATCCAATCTTTAAGGACACAAATTTTCTTTGTGAATGAATAATGTATCGTAAATAAATAAATGTTCTTCCTTAAAATACAGGTGGTTGGTTTTATTTCAGTTAGCCTAATAGCTGGTTTGATTTGCATTGAGAGATGATTTCATGGAAAGTACCCCATGCCAATCTCTAGGTATGGTGAAGGGTATGTGATGATGTAGGACTATTTTAATTCCAAAGGCCAAGGGAACTTTATCAGGATGCATAGTATCCTGGATCCATGAAATAACTGGCCTTTAAAAATAAAAATCTGCCTGCCTCTATGGGAATTTAACATAAGGGTGTACTGACTTATGCCCCCTGTATTTTAAGAAAGAACATTTATTTATTTACGATACATTATTCATTCACAAAGAAAATTGGTGTCCTTAAAGATTGGATTTTTCCTCATTTTTTAAATTAAGGCATTAAGATCAATTTCCAAAAGATGATTTTTTTATTCCTCTTTTTAGTCAACTTTAGCATGGGTGTGCTAACTTCTGCACATGACTGTAAATCTATATGGATCAATTTTGACACATGACACCACAGATGCCACTATGGTTAATAATATTAAGTTAAAAACGGCTGAAATCTGTAAAAAAGAAGAAGGAAAAAAAAGAAATCTGCAGATTCCATTAGGGTCTGGTGATTACTCTGTTTTAAAAGCTAAACAAACACTGCCACCCAACAATCATGGTTTGCTGAGAGCTATGAGATCAATGTTTTTCAGTCAGTGTAAAACTAGGACTTGATAGCAGCGGCTACATAAATCTTGCCATGGTCCAGTCACCCTGTACACTCCCTTTATTGTGCGGGTCTACAGTAGACGATCATCAAAGCTTCACATCTCTGTTCGCAACATTATGTATTACTCAGCGTGGTTAGTTCAAACAAGAAGGTCAACATATGGTAAAACAGTGAATCATATTGAGTCTGATTCAGGACGTCTTCTGGCTTTTACCTGTGTTGAGTAATATTATGGCTTTCATGCAGAGAAACTCCTCTCGGGTAACCTGAAGATTTGCAAACTCCTGAGGGATGAACTGTATTGCCAGGCAGAGGTCATAAATCGGCGATCTCCTCATTTGCTCCCTGGCAGACAAAAACATAAAATAGTTCATGTGTTTGAACAATCGGTATGCTCTTTTTCATCCAAACTCCTTGCTTTGTGAATAAATGACCACTCTCATGCCTATAACACTTAACCCTTGTGTGGTGTTTGGGTCTGTGGGACCCATTTTCAATGTTTGCTAAAAGAAAAACAATGCTATTTATTATTTATTCTAACTCAAACTCATTGGCCTTGGCTCATTTTCTGTGAAGAACATAAAAAATAACTTATTTTCAAAGACTGCACATGGTACACCCCCCCTACACATAACTATTACATTGGAGGTGTTCGGGTCTACTGGACCCGAGTGTATTGTGCTATGAAACTATGTTGTCTTTCTGCACCTGCTACTCCCACACGAAGTTACACAATTGTTACATTTTAAGCACTTTCACCTGTTCTGATTAAGTTCTAAGAAATAAGCACCAATAATGTTAAAAAATCTTGTTTCTATTTTTTTTTTTTTACCTTTTTTAGAATTGAATTTCCTTGTTTTCTCACAAAAAACGAAAATGATCATATAATCATAAATGTGATCTCACAGGGGTAAATGACAAATATGAACCATAAATGATGTATATATCATTGGTAATTGAGCTAAAGTAAACATCTATTAATTATTTTTACATAAATTGTTATGGCTGTATTGATTTAAAAGCCTAATAATGTGGTGTGTCCACCAGACCCGGGAACATTGGCTGTGTAACAAAAATATGAACACCACACAAGGGTTAATAATAAATCATCAGGAATGAAAAGCCAACTCAAGTTGCCTGTGTGATGATAGTCACTTACTGACTAAGAACCAGATCCGGTGCAAAGTATAAATATTCACTGGTGACATTCTGAAAGGAGCGCCACCCGAGAGAGAACACCATCAGGTTCATCCACGAGTACTGGATGAGGGTCATCTGATCAGTGATCTGAAGATTACGAAACCCTTAGACAGAAAAGAAAATCCTGTACTTATTGATTTTTTCATTGTAGATGCAACCTGTCATAACATCTGTGCACTAATATGCCATCATGTATATAAGTGGTGCAGCACATTAGTTTTCCAGTAGTCTGGATCAACGGAAGAAACATTTCCAGGATAAAGCCTGACAGGTCAGGCCCCTTCTGCTCTCTGTGTGTTGCCTTTCTCCAAATCCCTTCACTTCAGGAAACAACCAGAAACTTCGAGCTAGCAAGCTACACCCCAAAAATGGGGTTAGGGTTAGGGTTCATGTGTCATGACTGTGTCATGACAGTGTCATGTGTTCATGACTGTGTCATGTCACTCTTATGTAGATGCCTTCAATTAAAGTGTTACCCTACACACTACAGAAAACATCTTTGTTTGGTACAGATCCTCGCCAAAATCACACCATAATCATTTTTAACTTTTTTACTTTTAATATTTTTCAATGAATAATGAGAATAATGATACAAAACTGATCATTCCCTCCAATATCGTGAATCATATCGCAATCGCAATATCTGTCAGAATGATCGCAATTAGATTTTTTTCCTCATATCGTGCAGCCCTAGTATCCAGCTAATTTAAATAGCTCACGGTACTGTATTGTTTCAACAGTTAACTTCATTTAATATTGGATGTGGCGTTTTCTTTTGCGGGGTGCAAATGTTTCACCAAAACAAGTTCCTTCCCGAGACTATTTTGCAGAGCCACCGTCGCTGCGTCCGGAACTTAGCGCCGCTCGAGACGATTGTGATTGGTTCAAAGAAATGAAACAACCCAGAGAGTTTTTTTCAAATCCTAGAATGTATGTGCGGCGTAGCCAGACGTATCCAGTACTATTTTTCTCAGTTTACAGCTTTATTGCTAAAGATTTCAGAAAACTTTTCTATGACAAATTATTTTATACCACTTGGAATCACTTCTCTCATAACAGATATGCATGGCATTACAAAGCCTTCTATCTCAGGCAGTGTCTAAGGCTGAGACCTGCAGGCAGATCACCATGGCAACAACTGTGATGACCCTGAGCCGCAGAGAGCCGTTACCTGGCAGAGACTTGGACCACTTGACGATCCACAGCAGCTGTTTCTCACACAGCCTGTTGAGGCTGTTGAGCAGAATGTGTGGACCCTCGGACTGGGTGCTGTCATAACCAGAGTACACGATCTCTGGTTCGATGTTCTCCAGGATGTTGAGGATCTGTTGGGAGAGCTGCACCTCACGGATCCCTGGTATGCAGGACACGGAGTTCATGGCCTGATTGTCGCTGGACATGGCCAAGTTTGACTGGAACATCAGGGCCGGGGCCAAACCCAAGGTTTTCAAGGCCCCGAAACGCTTCAGCTTCCTGCCTGTGTTATGAGAACATGGCCTGGTTAGATTTGATGTCAAAGAGCACAATTTGTGTTCATAACACATCGCAGAGCTTTTCCTATCTACAGTATGCCCAGTAAATTCACAATTTGCAAAAATATCCTGTTTGATTCAAATTCATTATTGTATTTGGGATCTGAGCACTTTTAACATTCTCATTCATGCTGCTTATCATGAATTCAAAGTGTGACTTGTTGTTACAGAACCAATCGGGTTCATTTCATTTATGCCACATGGGTGCATTAACTCCATGTTAACGTGCAAAAAGAAATCCTACTGAATAGTACCTCCGAGCATCATTCCTGCTTGATAGCACTTTCGAAGGCGACACGCAGGACAATTTTTCCTCCGAATTTTGTCCACAATGCAGTCATTTCGCCCGGCGCAGAGATAGCTATGATGGCCTGTGGAATGAAAAGGAAATGCGCACAATTTCAACAGCACTTTATTTTTAAATAGGTTGGGAGGAGGAGAGGCACATAATGAGGGGCTTTTGACTATTAACATGGCTACTCCATCTGCACAGAGGCAGCGATCTGAGGAGAGATCTAAAGAAGAAAAATAAGATAGAGGCAAGGCTGTGAGGACAGAGTGACACGGCCATGCTGAGACATAATAGCTCTTATATAATCTCGTGTGGTAAGATAACGAGGAAAAACAAGTCCAAGACGAGGAACACAGTGAACACTTGTCAATGTGATACTGTTGCTAACGACTGGCAAAGAAGGTCAGTCAAATTGAATGTGCTAACTCCCTTTTTAATGTACCAAAGCATTCACTGATCACTTGTGATAACTGACAGTGGAGATGAATACAGTATTGAGTTACAGCCTGTAGCGCCTCCTTTAGTCATTTTTATTTAAGTTTTCATCTTTTAGTTTATCTGTTGGGAACAAAGCCCACTGATCAAGGTAAATAAGTTAGCATTTCTATTTGCAGGCACCCCTTAAAATCAAGTATTCTACATTATACAGCGGGTATAGTGACAACAGTGGACATGAAAGTACAATGCACCAACAGAAAAGATTCACTGTCCCAGTGTAAATTAGAGTAGGGAAATGAAAAACAAAGAGGGAGGGCTGTTAAAACAGTCGTGCACATGTGATCAGCTGTCACTGGCCAGATGTGAAAAGGAATCTTGAAATAGAAAATAATCTGTGGAAAAGGCAGTTAACCTGTCTGCTGTTAGCTGATGGGTGTTTTCCCCTTTGTAACACTCCCAATACAGCTACAGTATGTGGCGTGGACAATATTTGACAGAAAGTTTGTACAAAAAGAAAAGAAATTGTAGAGACTTGTGCTTAAAATGATTTGGAAATTAGATTTTTTTTCAAATTTCCAGAAGTTGGTGTAAAGTGTTTTTATGCTCACCTTCTACTGCTCTTTTAAAAAAGACCTTACAGCTCCCGCAGGTTAGGACTCCGTAGTGGCAACCAGATGCCTCATCAGCACAGATTACACAGACTCTCTGAGGCGGCATACTGAAAAAAAGAACAAAAACGTACATTGATGGACTCATCTATGAAGCTAAATTCATATCAACACGGCAAATGGGTCCATTGGGTCTTTAAGCAGAACACTCTGATTTTAAAACTTAAGCCTCTTAACTTGTGATATGTAGGTGAAACGTGCAGTAGCTACATTGAGTAACATTGCGGGGTAAATCATCACCAAAGTTTGATCCTCATAGGATCAAAGGTAAGAACTAAATGTTGCTTTACTCTCTACTCTTACATTCATGATTGGTGTGTTAACCCTTGAGTGAATTTGAAGCTTGTTTAAGAGGCCTCTTGCTATGTTTGCAAAGAAAAGTAAGAATGAAGGACCATTTAGGACCCAGAGTTTATATTAAAATATCCAGGTGTAGATGGTTAAAACATTTTTATTTGTTTTATTTTTTAGGGGCTTTCTTCTGTCCCAAAGTGGCAAAACTAAAACCAGAACAAATTGGATGAGATGTTCTCATTATCTCTTGTTTTCAACGTTTTTTTTTTTGTTTTTTTTTTAAAGAGACAAATTACAGTTTAGACAGGCTATAGCGATATGAGTGGAGATGACTCCTTAAAAGACAGTTTTTTTTTCCACTTTCTTCGACTGAAAGAAATGGCCTGACTGACTTCATAACGGGGAATTGTGCAGTGGCAAATCATGTGTCCTATAACGTGATTAATTACCATCTGGTCATACATTTATGTAGGCAAAACTCTATGATCTGGCAAAACTGCTGTCTTATTTCTATATTTTAACACTAACTGGCGCACAAGTTAGCAAACTTAGGCCTACATTCAAAGTTCCTGGGTGACTCAGCTTTGATCAAAAGGTCAAAGGGACTTTATATTTCCATGTTTATATACCACGTTTCTGGTAGTTACCCGGGGAATGCGGAGAAGGGGGACTGGTTCCTCTGGATCAGGGCCTGGTTCTGGATCCCATCGTAGCCGCTGCCGTGTAAGAACGGGTCCTCGGGCCCCACTACGGACTGGCCCCAGTAATGGGGCTCAGCCGGAGCCGTGTGCGTCTGCCAGCGGGGACCGTCGCTCTTGTACATGGCCAGTTGCAGGGCTGCGTGCGCGTTGGCATCAAAGTTGATGAGCGCCTTCCCGGACAAAGCGCACCTGGAGTCCGTCCTCAGCTGGCTGAGCGCCGGGCCCGGGAGCAGCTCGGACTGGTTCAGGTCCATCAGAAAGTTCGGAGCTCCGTCCAGCCCCGGTCTAGGAACGGCCGCGGCCGACTCCCCGTCACTGAGCCCCAGCTGCTGCTTCCCGTCGCTGTCACAACACGGGTCCAGAACAGGTAGGTCCGATGATGGATCAAAGTTGGGACAGGGGCTGTCCATAATCATAGCAGGCTCCTTCTCATCTTTGATGAACTTGCACGCTCCGGTGGTCGAGGGGAGGCTTAAACTTTCGGATGTGGCCACACTTGTCCTCTGAACTTCAGCGAAATCCTCCCACGGCACACTGTCACACTTCAGATAGTCACTGCTGCGGTCATAAAAATGTTTCCCGGCAGGTGAACCGTCGAGGATGGAGACTGCGCTGTCGCCGCTCGAGTTTAGACCTTGGAACAGCGTGCCGTCGTTTCCAAAATTACGCACAGATGAGGAAATGCACCTTAGAGACTGTGACTCGTTCGATAACTTAGTGTTCATGTAGCCAGCTTCAACCAACTCACTTACTCTTATATTGGTGGAGTCCGCGATCGAAGTGCTGATGGTGCTTATTCTCCCGTTTGGTTTATTCTCCATCGTGTGGACCGTGAAGCGCACAGCGAAGACTGGAGTGCGCCAGGAGGTTGGACTGTGTGGAGGTTATCGCCCAGTCCCTGTAATCCTCCTCCCCGTCGAGAGAAAGGCTGTGACTACCTCTTTCTTTCTTTTACTCAGACAGATATACGCTGTTCTGAACAATTTAACTGCTGTTGAAAAGAAAGAAAGGCAACTTTTAGCCTTTGATGGGGGATGTAACGTGCGCAATTATGAGTACTTTCAGAAAATAAACCTGGCAGATTTAAGTATATTACAAGTATAGTTCCTCTTTCTGGCTGTAGCTGTCATGTTTCAAAGCTGAAAGGGGGGGTTCTTTTTCTTTTTTTTCACAGATTTCCATTAGTTTTCCTCATTCAGACTGAATAGTCAATCCTCTAAAGGTGCCAGGGTCGGAATTAATGCGCATCCACTCTAGACATGTATGGAGTTATACTACCCTTACTGCAAAACAGCCAGCCAATGAGGAGAATGGATCACTTCGATGTCAAAGATCACTAGACTCCACCCATGACGACATGTTTGGCCAAATGAGAAAATATTGGAGACTTAGTGCCTTTTGAAGATGAGACGATAATACCAGCAGCGTAGCCATCATTTCAGAAGTGAGGGGAGGGTGGCAGATTGTTCAGGAGGATGATATTTTTTGTTGAAATATCCTCTCCCATTTGTCTCTCCAAATCGCCTACATTTCATTTATGATTAATGGAAACACAGACATTTCCATAAAATAGCGTTCGACTCTGTCGCATCTTGCCCAATGGGGAACCTGCTAAAAATGTTACTGGCCACACTGAGGCGGAGCATGCATTAGTATGTGTACTAAGTTCCTTAATATGCAAAAAGATAATACTTTTAATAATACTGTAATAATTTTTTTTTTTACATTTGTATATTACTCATAGTGTATATCCATAATATGATGTTATTTAGGAATGTTGACCATCTGAGGGTCATTGGCCAGCTGATAATAAGAACCAAGGAACAGCACACACTTTGGTTTAATATTTGTTTGATTTAGATCCTATTTATCTTTGAATTTTTGAAGCACTTAAACACCAGCACTTATTTGTTCGGTGTGCTGTGAAATTTTTCTATGTCTTTAGGCTACTACTGTTTGCAATAGTTTCCATTTTATCATTATGATACAACAATGCTTTCCTTAAATTAATAATTATTACAAAACTCAATCATAGTCATCCTTACCAGCCCTGATAAGTTAAACTGTAGGTCAAAACCCGATGTTGTCATTGTTAGTATGTATGTGTATCTGTCCCATGTGAATGGTGTTTGTAACCAAGAGACAGGTGGAGTGAAGTTGTATTTTCCACTTTGGGACATCTTGCAATCTCAGTGACAGTGAGCTGTTCAAGTACTGGTAAGTTAAACGGGAACACCACCTAAATTAAGAATTCCATATTATTCCTATGGCCTAGGAAAGTTCAATCAATCAAGTCTCAAACATGTGATGTCATCAGGTATAGAGTCTGGAGCTGCTCCATAGACAATGACTGGGAGACTGATTTTCTTTTTCTTTTTTATATACCCAAAGGAGCTGTATTCTCTTGTAGTGTTCTCAGTTCTAAAACAGAAAATGTTCCCACATACTCAGAATATTCCCCTGGGTGCTTTCAGAGTCATCTATAACATCCGTCCCAATTCATTGTCTATGGAGCGCTTCCACACTTTTTACATGATGACATCACAAATGTAAGTTTCAACACCCTAGTTTTTGGATTTGGGAGAGAGTTGTTCATGTTCACTAGTGTTTTTGGACTGCCTTTGACCATATGAATAATGCATTCTGTGGGCGTAGTTCCCCTGTAATGGAGGGTTATGTTAGGTCTGTAATAAAGTGAACACAATTAGAAATGTGCCTGTATTTGTTTTGTTAACTGCAAAAGAGGATTCTTAATGTTTCTGTTAGTTTAATTCTCAGATATTTTCCATTTTGCACTTTGCATCTATTTAAGGTTGCTTAAAACCAAAGTTCTCACTTTACGCTTCATGTTTTAGCTGCTTATTTGATCTGACTCAAATGCACAGGAGCAGCCTTTGATTCAGTAAAGAATATTTCCATATGCGTCTTCTGTATGGTGGTATGGTGGTGCTCTATCTTAAGAACATACGGAACTCTCACCTGCTTTGTACTCTTCAAATTTAGATTTCTATTATCTTGGTTAGATTACAAACAATGTTCAACTATTCAAATTAATCAGCCAAATGTGGATGTTGCTGATGCATGTGCTTATGATGCACACATAGGCCTTGGGCCTATCTCTCCTACGTCATTTGTCCGGACAATATCAGAGAGGATTATCATGCTGTGTGTCATACTTCTACTTCTGGGATAACTGTTTCGCCCACGGCTCCACCAGCCTTCAATTCTTGTGTAGTCTCACATAGCCAGACCTTCCCTTCCAACCCAGCGCTGCGGAGGAGGGTCTGGCTAGTCCATACAGCATTTGGGTATGGGAGAAAAACGTGCTCTGGTTTATTGGCATTTCTTTAAACCAATCACAATCGTCTTGGGTGGTGCTAAGCGCTGGACGGAGCAAAGGTGCCTATGCAAAATTGCCTCGGGAAGGAACTTGTTGTGGTGGAACGTGTGTACGTTCAAAGTTGTTTTAGTCGTGCAACAGAAAACTCAGATTAAACAGATAGTCTAGCTAGCTGTCTGGCTTTACCCTGCAGAGATCTGAGGAGCAGTTACCCATAGCCCTTATAAATCCACCAGAGTTTAAAATTAGCCTACAACACAAAGAAAGCGGGAGGTGACAGACATCCGGCCGGAAAGAGTGTGACATTCAGGGGAATTTCCGGCGGCACTGGAACAATCCCGGAAGTGGAACATTGTGGAAGTAGACTAATTATTGTGCAACCCCATCTTCTAGTACTTTTTAAAATAAAATTTCTAATTTTGCAGACATTTGAAAAAAAAGAAAATCCTGCACACTGCTCTTGCTGCAGCATCACCATTTATTGAAGAACACTTTAAAGACAAACTAACATTTTAGTCCCTCTGGACCCTCATCAAGAGTAATATTGCAGACACTAAATACATTTTACTGGACCTCATGGTGTTAATCTTATACCAAAATGGTTTTTTTTTTTTAAACCAATGTGGCTGTTGTAATAACTGCCGTGTCCGTTCCTTAGCTTTCCTTGGTATAAAGGCTTCACAGTAGCTCTGTTCAGGGACTTGACAGCTAAAGTCTGGTGGTAGCATTCACCCTCTGGGCCTGGCTGGAGATGGACATGAGCTGTTCTTCTCCCTGCCAGGTCAAACTGTTCCCAGACATTCTTGCTCCACAGCAAGCGTGAGAGAGCACAACAGCATCTGCTGCAACGCTTTGAAAAACCCTCTGCGCTCCATTAAGGTGAAGACAATCAACATATATTTTAATTATATTCATTAAATGGTATGCTTAAGTGATCAACATTTTAATAACACACATTAAAGAATCTAAATGCTAATGTTTTTTTAAATAATTTGGACCCAAAGGTATTCGTATGAGTCCACCCTCTTCACTTCCTCTCCCTGTATAACAACCATTGACATATATATAATGGACCAACAGATCCCGTTGCTCTGTACGGAGACCAGTGAAGGATATTAGAAGCACATTTCCGTTGATGGCTGAGCGTTACTGAGTAGCCTCCAACTGAGAGAGACGACGTAGATGTGACATGAGCAACCTGTCTGAAAGTTGGAAGTCTTCTGGTAGCTGTGCCAAGAGAAATCTCAATCATTCCCAATCTAGCAGAGACGGAGAGCGTAGGTATACGTAAGGAGATAACATAGGCACAGGCTAATTATTGCTAACTAAAATGCTAGTTAACATTAGTAATTACACTTAAACAGCTAATGTGAGTCGAAACTGCCTGTGCGCTTCTCCTGTACTGTACGGTAATTTATCTACTGTGCGACAGTGAGTCATGTGGTTATGACACAATCGCTAGCCTATTTTTACAAAAGCGTCTGCTACGGAGCCATAATGTGAGGTACAAGGTTATGGAGCCTTTTATACATTGTCGTGTTTCTTTAGAAATAAACAATGGAAAAATAGAGTCCTTAAACGCTTCAGATGTAAAGTTATTCGCTGTCAAAGTGGCGCCAAAATGAATGGCAGTCAATGGAATGCTAACGGGAGGTGATGGCTTGTTAGCATCAAAATGGCACCATAGGAGCTACGCGGTCTGAGGAGAAGCTTAGCCCCTTGATAACAACCAGGACAGAGGGCTTCCTGTTCAGATCATTGGTTTTCTGATATTGAGCTTCAGTTGATTGTGGTTGCACCCTGTGACAAAGCTAGCTAAAAATAGTCTCAGTTAAAGCTTTAGTGTGTAGTTTCCGCCCCCCCCCCTCCTCCACCCAGTTGCTAGTAGCCAAGGAGGACACGGAGGATTAAAAAAGTTGCAGGACGTCACAATCTTCTGAACATAGCCATACTGAGAAATACAGAGAGAGTTGTGTGGAGCTGATAGTCATAATTAGCTTTGTAGCAACTCATTTGGCAATGGCTTGAATGTAACGGACGTTCATTAATATCAAAAAGTTCCGAACTAGAGCTTTAAGACAGCTGTTTCTCACTGGAAATGATTCAGTGGAATCATACATGTCAATATAGTGATATATTCCATTTTGCCAAAAAAAACAAAAAAACACTTAATACCTTTTATTAAATTCTTTCAACGTCTACACAACACATATTATATGAGTCTGTACAGACATGGATGTAAACTACACAGGCATACAAGCGCGGGCGGTAATTCTAGTTTCAATCTGAACTACTTTTATACTCCAGATGGAGTAGAAAAGCCTCTAAATCAAACTATATAATCTCAATCATCGCCTCTAAATGAAACCATACCATATCATATAACAGCTGGGAACGGGCAGCACCATCATATGTTAGCAATCAGTAGTGCATATTAGTATAACAGAACTGTGCGGATAGGGACAGGTACATGCATTTACACTAAGGGAAAAAAAACCGTTTTAACCGTTTCAAAAAAAAAGCAGAATATCCATTTTTATCCAGCCTGGTCTCACAGAATTCTGTGAAATGATCACGAACTATTAACACCGCATTACGTGGTGGTGGCACGGAATGTGCCAAAATGGAATGTGTGAAAATTCCGTGTGGCCACCACGGAAAACAATGGCAATGTAAAGTCAATGAGAAGATGACGTAGCATTAAGAGCGACTACGGTAGCGAGTAGTATGAAAGCCCGAAAATCCACGTAGGGAGGTAGGTTGGGGTGGTGGATGGGTCAAACAACACAGGACTTTCACCCAGGAGACCGGGGATCGTGTCCCGCGTGTCACGTTTCCTAAACTCAACCCTTACCGCTCTTCTTTTACTAAACCCAACCGTCCCGTTGTTGTCCCGCGTCCCGTTATTGTTTTCACGTGTCACGGAAACGTAAGCCCACCCACGACCTTTTCCTTAACTTAAACATCACCGAATTTTAAGGGGCCGTGTTCATTTCACGGAATTCTTCCGTAGGCCCATCATGGAATTTTCGACGAGCCCGTGAAACTGCCACAGATTTTAAGTTAAGGGGCCATCAAAGAGTATAGAAGTACCAAGAGGCGAAACTCAATACAACGTTGTGTTGCGTTCGGTCCATGACCGAGCTGCAACTTGTTCTAAAGAGTGCAGCTCCGCCATCTTGGACTGAACGCAACACAACGTTCTATTGAGTTTCACCTCTTGTATTTGTACTTCTATACTCTTTGGGGCCATGTTCATTTCACGGAATTCTGTGAGATCACGGAATTCTGTGAGATCACGGAATTCTGTGAGATCAGGTTGCAGCAGGTTGTTTTTATCAGTTGTTTTGGTTCAGTAATGTGTGTTCAGTCAGGGCCCTTTGACCCTGACTGAAAGTATAGCCAGCTCATTCTTCTGCTCCTCTTTCTGCTAAACATGCATGACTTCTCCCATTTGCCTGATGAGCTGTGCCAGTGTCTCCATGTCGTGGTTGGCCCTTTCCAGCAGCTCGTAGCGGAGACTGAAGATGTCCTGTTTGATCTCCTTCAGTTCACCTGATGATATGTGGGACAGGAAGTGAATCAGCGTCAAATTGTGTTTTGTAATTCGGTGATCCGGACAAGACAAACACTGTATCACCTGCTGAACTCACCTTCATTTATTTCATCGTTGTCTTTATCTCTCTGTGCTTTTAAGATGTATCTTTTGATGAGGCGATTCATTATATCCTGTAATGAAGAATAGAGGATTTAAGTCTTAAACTGATGAGCTTATTGTTCCTGAAGATTTATTAAGAGTTAGTTAAGGAAAAAGAACGGATGCAGACTTTTCCCAGTGAGCATGTTTGATTAAGATTAAGTGATACTTTATTGGCCCCGCAAGGGGAAATTAAATTTTTTTTACTCTGTTGTTATACAGTATGGTTTTCATTGACACACTTTATTGGTGCTTAGATATATAAACAGCAAGTACCTCAAAGTGCCCACTAGATGTGAGGTAGCCTACTAAAATAAGTTTAAATAACATTGGAATATTATATTCACATGGGTATATGTACAAAACTTTAAATACTACTAACTACAGTTATGAACAGGTTAATCAGCATTAGGAAATGAATAATGCTTTACTTGGTGACAACAAAGCGATCCTTCCACACTCAGATCTTCCTGTTGCCTCAACTAAGATTAGAAAATAACATAAGAAGAAGCAGTGTTAATGCTTATCTTAAAACATGCTTTTACACTCGTACGCCTGCAACCTTTAAATGTGACACAAGGGGGGCCTGTAGATCTGTATCAAAGCATATAGGTCAACTTCACCAGACGTATTAGAAATGTGTCTAGCCACTCATTTACATTCAACAAAGTAAATGTAGTCGTTTTCCTGCTTGAAATATCATTTGTGTCAAGGGCTGTTGCCTCACCTTGTTAAGCTCCGGCTCATCATTTGCATTTTCTTTGCTTTTGCCTTTAGGTACATCCCAGAGAAATTCCCTTATCCCCAGCAAGAGGGAAACCACAGACCTGGGGCTGGGTACGAGGTTGAAGGGCACAGGCAGTGTGCCGCCGTGCTCAAAGTACGAGAACCAGAGCTTAGCTCTGGCAAACTTCCACTCAACATCAGAATCATCCTGCACCCACATAAAGAAACAGTAAGGAGGGGTACAAGCCAGGGGAAACAACTGATGAGCAACAGGAAGTTCACCCATTTGCATTTCTAATGTGCCACTTTCATCAAGTCATTTGTTTAATTTGTTCATTAAATCTGCAATATTATTGTGTGAACTACATATACAGCACATATTCAAAACTGAACTGAAACAGTAAATCAGTAAATTAAAACGTCGATTGACACTTTTGTCAAATTAAATTATTTCCAAATAATTGTGGTCTTACAACAAAATGGTCATTATAATCACTGTATGATAGCCCTGAAAGGACAGGTGGAAAACAAATGCGGGCAATGTTTGCCAAAACATAATTTTATCTCCCACGTAGGAGATAATATCTTAAAGTTTATCTCCTATATGAGATATTATTTCATCAGACTACATATCATCACTGTTAAATCCAAGTCGGAGCCTATGCACAGTTTCATTATGTTTGAGAGTGGATATTTGTAGTTAACTGAGAAGGTAAAACCTTTTGTTTATGCTGAATTTGGCTGAACTTTCAATTCCCTTTGTATGTGCCTCATTCTGCACAGCTTTCTCGCTCTCAAAACAACCAAATTAAGGCTATAGTGCGTAGTTTCTGTTGCCCCCATGAGGAATTCTAAGTAATAACAAACCTGTTGGCTAGGGGTGTAACGGTACGGAAAAATCACGGTTCGGTACGTACCTCGGTTTTAAGGTCACGGTTCGGTTCATTTTTGGTACAGTAAGGGAAAGAAATGCAAACATTAAAGTGCAAGTTGTTTATTACTATAAACTTTTTTTAAAGAAGCCATATTATGCTCATTTTCAGGTTCATAATTGTATTTTAATGTTGTACCAGAATAGGTTTACATGGTTTAATTTTCAAAAAACACCATATTTGTGTTGTACTGCACCGCTCTCTCTCACTGCTGCAGATCCTCTTTTCACCTAGTCTCTGTTTTAGCTACAGAGTGAGACCTCTTTTCTTCTTCTTCTGTACTATCTTTGATTGCACTTGCACATGCACAGTAGCTCAGATGTAGATCATGTCAGCTAGCTAGCTCCATAGACAGTAAAAGAAAGGCTGTTTCTACAACTTTCGGTCAGTTACAAGACAGGATTAGCTGGGAGACTTCTAAATGAGGGTGCACATGTAAGTAGTTCTTTTGTAGATTATGGTGAACTTGTGTGGTGTTGTAGCAGTGCTTTGCTATTGAGAACGAGGTAGCATGCTAGCGTTAGCATGCTAACGCTATGAGCTAATGGTTGCGGTTAGCCTGCTCGTTTCGGCTTGTGATGTCACAAGCTGTGCCGATTTTGAACAGCTCACCCAGAGACTGAAGGCAGGACACATTCAGAAACCGTATCTCACTCTAAACAGCATGGATGGATTTTTTTCAAAGTTTTGTATGTGTGTGGAAGCACCAGAGACACAACATAACACCCCAAATCCCAGAAAAGGTGTTTTTTTCATAATATGGGCACTTTAACAATTTCTTTACACTTTTTTAAACACTTTTTAATAAAATATAATAAATAATATATATATAAAATAAAAAAAAGAATAAGAAATAAAATACTGCTGCAAAGTTCTCCACTAAATAAAATACTCTCAGTCTCAAACCAATATCATATAATAAAATATAATGAAAAATATAAATAAATAACTATGGATTACAGTGCAGCATTATCAATCCCAGCTTGTCAACAACCGAGTCGTAGATCAGCTGCTATAAAAACACCAATTGCTTTCGTTATTGCGTTGGCCCGATCTGAATTAACAGCAACGGTCTGTTTAAATGCCAACGGGAGCTGCGTTTGAATTACGGCCGTTTTTTTCCTTGTAGTAATGATGTTCACACTTGCGTGATGCCTTTTCAAGTGCATTAACAAGTTTGAAGTGTTGCCAGAAACATACCCGATTATTCCTGAGCAACGTTGGCACACTGCTTTCGTCTTATTGACTAGTCTTTGTCCATTGACGTATTTCACTGGGAAACCGAAGTGTTCCCAAACAGGAGACCTTAATGATATGGGTGGCTCTTCAAGCTCCGGCTTGTCCGTACTGTCTATGGGCTTGTCTGCATTGGCCATGACGCTAGCTAGCGAGAGGCTGGGCTAAAGCGTGCCGTGTATGTTGTTGTACAGCGCGCGGTGTGTGATTATTATTTTTTTCCCCAAACCACTTCAGCGGAAATCCCGCCCTGCAGTCGATTTCATTGGTTTAGGTTACAGTGACGGCGGGTAGGTTTAGAGATCAGTGTTTGGTGTAGGCAATCTGTACAGTGATTGACATATTGACATGACCAATGAAAACTTTAGAATCTGCTGCAGGGCGGGATTTGCGCTGAACGCGGAGACTTCCACCACTTAATATGTTCGTGTGGAAACACAAAAATTGACCTATGTTCCGCACAAAAGATTGCATTCGGTGCACATGCGCACCGTACCGAAAGCCCTGTACCGAAACGGTCCAGTACGAATACACGTACCGTTACACCCCTACTGTTGGCGCATCCAATCCAAGGATTAAAAAAACATGATGGACTCTTCAGATGAGGTCATTATCTTCACTCCAGTTTCTGCACGCGAAAGTCGCCGGACGTCACAATCTTCTGAACGTAGCCATACTGAGAAATACAGAGAGAGTTTTGTGGAGCTGTCTTAATTAGTTTTATATCAACTCATTTGGCAATGGCTTGAATGTAACGGACGTTTATTAATATCAAAAAGTTACGCACTAAAGCTTTAAGCCTAAAAGTTTATCTCGTAAATACGTACGGGATAATGTCTCCTAATAAGGAAATACACTTTACGATATTATCTTCTAGGAGATAACATGTCTTACGTAGGAGATAAACGTTTGGCGAACATTGCCCACATTTTCTTTTTCACCTTTCCTTTCAGGGCTTCCGAAGCTTCCATATCACTGTTATACAAGACACAAAAATTAATACTAATGTATGAATGGTTAAAGCGTAACTCTCGCCAAAATGCAACCTAGGGTCTTTTTGTGAATGTGCCCCTAGCACTCCCATTCAAAAGGCCATTTGACCGAAAACGAAAATACAGTAAATCTTAAAAGTGGCGTTTCCGTCCTAATTATGCTTTTAAACAAAAGTTTGACTCGGGTACATTCACAAAAAGACCCTAGGTTGCATTTTGGCAAGAGTTACGCTTTAAGGCGTACCTCAATTTCTTGGAAGGAGCTGTTGAACATGGCAATGAGCATATTCAGCAAGACAATCACCATGATGATGTTGTACACCCCATACAGAACATAGCCAGTATTCTCAATGAACTTATGGTCGATGTTAATGACCACTGATTTCACTTCCGACAAGCCAAAGATGGCCCAGAATAGCGTTTTGAAGCTCTCTTCGAGCCTGGAGGAATAGAGAAATGGGAATTGAATAGTGTAGTGCAACCATTGTGTTAGTCGTACATCATATTCATTCAACACAGATTGTATCCAAAGGCACAATTGGAAAATACTTAAGAACACTGTCAAAAACTTTTTCAGGCAAAAGCGTTATTGCAACAGTCTCTAGTCGACACTCACGTTGTGAAGGCGTCGTTATGCTTGGCTCCAAGGTAGTGCGAGTACAGAGTGAACATTCCCACCATGAAAGCCACGAAAACGGTTATGAAAATCACCATGAACTTAAAGATGTCTTTAACTGTTCTTCCCAGAGAGATCTGCAAAGGCCCGAAGCTCTCGTTGGCAGGAAGGATGTATGCAATGCGAGAGAAACTCAACACGACTGCGATTGAATACAGGCCTTCAGAAATAAGCTGCGGGTCTGAGGGCATCCAGTTGATTCGAGCTGAAAAACAATGTTTAAACACTGTTGTTTTGGCAGTTTTGATGCTGTAAACTTACACTCCATTTAGATACCTTGATAGAACTCAAACAGAGAACTACATTCATCATTGAAGTTCTGAAATTCAGCATTTCTTCGTAATGAATTAGCCAGACAGTGAAATACGTTACAAAAATTTGGTGGGGCACTTATTTCTTTATTTTTATGGATTTCATGTTCTAGGTCTCAAAATTATGAAGATGAAAAAAGAATCCGGTAAAGATTAATAGACTCAGGGCGCCCAGATAGCTCAGTTGGTAGAGCGGGCGCCCATATATAGAGGTTTACTCCTCAACGCAGCGGCCGCGGGTTCAATTCTGACCTGCGGCCCTTTGCTGTATGCCATTCCCCCCCTTTCATGTCTAAGCTGTCCTGTCAAATAAAGGCCTAAAAATGCCCCCAAAAATGATCTTAAAAAAAAGATTAATAGATCAATTCTTTAATACTACTAATTTATCCAGTGTAACTGAAAAAGTTATTTTTAAGAAGACTTAGAGTTCATGTAGTGGACAAAGACATCATGCTATAAGGCAGTAATTGAATCTATTGACCATTATGGCTTCATAGCTTGGTTTGGTAACCTGTCAATCAAGCTAAAAATTGCTGGGCTGGAAAAAGAATTGGCCAGCACCCACCAATTCCTCTTCAGGAGATCTTTGAGGAGGCGGTGAGGAGACAGGGTCTTAAAATCACCCACGACCCAAATCAGTATGCGCTAATGCAGGAGGTACATGTTACCAAACTACAAGCTGAACATGTCTAAATTCTCGTTTGTGTCGCTTTCAATCAAACTACTGAATAATAAGCGATAAGATCTGTGTGTGTGTGTGTGTGTGTGTGTATTGAATGGGTGGGTACTCACCATTATGGTTGTAGGATGTGCAATATCTGGTAGGGCACTGGTGCAATATTTTTAATTTGATACGGCATTGTGCAGTTGTGCACTTGGGCATTGTGCAATACATAAGTTATTGATTGCAGCATGATTTAGGGGAAATGTACGGTGGCCGGCAGGGGCAGACGCCCTGCAACTTAAGAAAACACACGCAAATAGACAAAACACAAGCAAATTAAGAAAACAACTTCATTAATTTGACAACACATGTGCAGCATTCAGCAAACGCACTGCAAATACCACAGCACAACCAAATAGATAAACGCACTGCAAATAAAAAACGATGCAAAAAGAAAAGCAGCAAACCCCGAAAAAAGAAGCGATGCAAAAAGAAAAACAACTTCATTAATTTGACAACACATGCGCAGCATTCAGCAAACGCACTGCAAATATCACAACACAACCAAATACATAAACGCACTGCAAATACACACAACACAACCAAATACATAAACGCACTGCAAATATCGCAACACAACCAAATACATAAACGCACTGCAAATACACACAACACAACCAAATACATAAACGCACTGCAAATATGAAACGATGCAAAAAGAAAAGCACACCAACCCAGAAAACAAATGCAACAAAAAAACGCTGCATCCAGATTACACAACGGAAATTCTTCAGGCCTCTAGAGGGAGCAGCTAAGTGGAACAGCTTGATTTTCGACCCCACGGGGAGAGAGGGAGGGAGGGAGAGAGAGAGAGAGAGAGAGAGAGAGAGAGAGAGAGAGAGAGAGAGAGAGAGAAACTGCATAGACTGTAAATATTAAATCTATGTTTGAGATATGTTTTCTCTCGTTTGGTGGGTGTTTCTCGGCTCAGGTCCCAGGTGATACTCAATCAGCAGAGACGTCTGTAAACTCGTGGTGATAAAACATTTAAAACTGCATCAGCGTTTAACGTTGACGTTTGTTTAAGCCACATCAGAGGGTTTAATTTCGAGGTCCGAAATTACTGAAGTATAGGCCTCCTCAAGTGTAATATTGTGATTATACAACAACGGTTACCAACAAAATAAGTGATCAATCTGTATTCATATTGTGGAGCAATTCGCTCTTGAAATACAAAAAATAGACAAGATTTCTAGTCCCTCCCTGTTAGTAAACCAGCCAATTTACCATGGGATTTATCAAACGAATAAATCCCGCCCGCACATATAAACACAAAACTGCTTTGCTAACTCCAACGTGTTGTAACTAAGACATCTTCTGAAAAAGTTATTGTATTCATTAGTATGATTGCCGTACTGTTTAGTTCACAAACACCCAACACACCAAAGTACAAAGACATAGCGGACCAGACGCGAGCTTTTATTTTGAAAAGCCGAAGCTCGGGGATGGCACCAGCCGGGAGGGCATGAGACGGGAGCATAGACTGTATATTAATAATATATTATGTTATTATTATTATTAATAATAATAATAATATGAATTTAATATCGGTTAATAACAGTCGAAAATCCAGCTGTTCCACTTAGCTGCTCCCTCTAGAGGTCTGGAGAACTTCCGTTGTGTAATCTGGATGCTGCGTTTTTTTGTTGCATTTGTTTTCTGGGTTTGTGTGCTTTTCTTTTTGCATCGTTTCATATTTGCAGCGCGTTTATCTATTTGGTTGTGTTGTGTGTATTTGCAGCGCGTTTATGTATTTGGTTGTGTTGTGTGTATTTGCAGTGCATTTGCTGAATGCTGCGCATGTGTTGTCAAATTAATGAAGTTGTTTTCTTAATTTGCTTGTGTTTTGTCTATTTGCGTGTGTTTTCTTAAGTTGCAGGGCGTCTGCCCCTGTCGGCCACCGTAGAAATGTGCAATCTGGGTGGAATCAAGTACAATATGAGGGGGAGGATATGCTGTGGGTTCTTTCTCTTCTGTGAGTGTGGGGGAAGGTAGGGGGGGGTCTTGTGTGAGGTTTATCAGATGTTTATTGAACGCATTTGGTTGAGGTAATGTATGCTTATGTTTTATGTATGTTTATTGTGTATATGTACATACATACGCATATACGTGTTTACGATGAGTCACCATTTTTTGTTCTCTTAACTGCCAAAGACAAGACATTTCTAGGAGATAAAGGAATAAATAAAGGCTTATCTTATCTTATCTTGTCTGAACCAGGAAATCCAGTTTAATAAAGTTTGATATTAATTTAAAATTTTAAATAAATACAATAATAATTATTAATATTTAAGGTTTAAATGTATGTGAGTATGAATGTCTATACTTAATCACGATTACATATT
This sequence comes from Sander lucioperca, assembly GCF_008315115.2. Classification (NCBI taxonomy): domain Eukaryota; kingdom Metazoa; phylum Chordata; class Actinopteri; order Perciformes; family Percidae; genus Sander; species Sander lucioperca. The sequence continues at coordinate 19,371,455 of NC_050177.1, forward strand.
TTATCACATGATTAAAATTCTATTATTTTGCATTTCAGAACAGTTTTTAAGTACATATTAACAATCGAAAGCAATTTTTACCAGTGTATCTTGATTGGGAATCAAATGAATGCAAAGAAAATTACTTTATGAACTTGATTTTAAGATTTGTAATTATTTATTTACTGTAAACAAAAGAAAAATGTGTGAATCTGTCATTATTGCACAATTCCTCCAAGTACCTAACTAAAAAACTAAAAATCCCTATCCTTACCAGAGTCATTATAGTGTTTAGTAACTCCTAAATAATGTTGATTATTCAATAACGTCCAGTGATCACCGGTTAATGAGACAGCGTTTGCAGCACCAGTTGGGCTGCTTTCTCCGTGTCTTACAGGCTGTGTATCCGTGAAAACTACTGTCCCCTCGATGGCAACGAGACAGGTCAGAACATGCCAACCGTAGTACGTCTTTAAGACCCGAGTCCTCTACGATGCTGACAGGTCTGCAGTTAGTTGCCACCCGTTTCGCAAGAGCTGTAGTAATTTTTTGGGATTTGGTTTCATCCACAGGTCGGCAAGTAGCACTCTCCAAAATACTGCTTTGCCTGAGTGGGTAGCATGCTAGCGGGTAGCATCACGTTAACTGAACTATATGCTTAGCTCCGTAGGTGGTAGCTCAAGCTTGACGTGCTTCGGTGATATTTTAATTCGGCTTTACACAATGTGCATACGGCTTTCGACTTGTCTACGAGCCGTCCGGGAGTTTTGGAAAATTAAAAGTGCCATTCAGGATTTCATTGCTGCTGTCTTTCTCCATCATGCCTGCAGCCTGCAGCAGCAGGATGTGTTACGAGGAAGTGGCAGCTTGATGATAAGTAACGGTGCTGCAAAGGGTCAAAATAGTAGCCTGTTAGGCATGACGCAAAGCCGAGTAAAGTGTAAAATAAATTAATAAATGCCGGCATGTGATTAAAAAAAATTAATCGCATCGCGTCGACCCTTAATCGCATCGCGATTAACACGTTAATGCTGACAGCCCTAATATATATTATTATTATTATTATTGTTATTATTATTATTATTATTATTATTATTATTATATAAACTAATTTATTGAATTTACTGATAATATTTGAGTTCTTTGGTGCACACTTACCCAGCTGGAAATACTGTATCTCAAAGGGCAAGGTCTTGTTGGACAGGTCCGTGTAGTGCTTGTCAACGTAACACTGGGCAGAATATGCATGCCAGAAAGCCATTAATCTGGCAATGAAAGAGGTCATGAAAATGGTCAAAATACTGAAGTCCAGAAGGTTCCAGGGTTCTGAGATGTATTCCCTGATGTCCTGCGACCAAATATCTCTACATTCTTCCCAGATCTTCCCTGTAGGCAAAGGAAATCACACATTTGGTTGACAGTCACACCCTTTCTCTCTCAAATGAAACTATGGCTGATATGATTTGAATATGTTTGTATAAATAAGGCTTGAATTGATAGTCAATTCACATAGGATTTACTGATTCTGAATACTGGCAAAGCATATGTGATATGGCTCTAAAGTCTCGCCTGTAGAGATATGGGAAAGTGTCACCTTGTCTTTGGAAAGTTATTACCAGTCTGATTTATCACGGTAGCTGTCGTAAGAATACATAATAATAATAATAATAATAATAATAATAATAATAATAATAATAATAATAATGTGGGCAATTTCCTAGCATGATAGATGTTTGGGGGTTTATAACCCTTCAATGGCATGTCATTTCCTTGACCCTGCATGCACAGCAGAGTGTGTGTGAGTGACAAAGAGATGGGAGAGGAATACATTAACATAACGGAAAAGATATACTAAACATCATAGAATTTGTTTTTTACAGCTAGTTGTGATTGTATACATGACATGGGATGGGGTGGGGTGTGGGGGGGTGTTTACACTTATGACCTATGACCCAGGATATGATGAGAATCTCCATCCAGGTGAAGGGGGTGGTCTTCATACGAAACAATTGTGAGGGGTGATCGTGGGTGGTCATGTTAGGCAGCAGCGACGTTCCCTCAAAGCGGTCTGCCGCGTTCAGGACCAGCAGGCATAGAAATATCATAAAGGATGCTGCATGGGCCACAAACTTCAGGAACGGTCCACACATGAGTTTCCCTATCTGACACAAGTCAGAGAAAGGCAAACAGAACAATGTTTGACTTTATTTTGAGCTGCACCAAAGGGAATTCACATTTCATGGGCACAGCCTCTGACAGAATATCTTAAGACCAAAAGACAAAAGGGTCTTCTATAAAGCAGTAGGCAGCAGCATGGAACAACATTAGAGTCATGTCACTTTTACTTTTAACTCTGTTAGAAGGGTTAAAAATGTTCCCGAAAAGAAAAGACAAGACAATGAATGCTGAATCTTACTCTTACAGTAAGTTACAGTAAAACAAAGAATGCCTTTTTTGGAACTAACCTTACTTGACGGTGCTATCCAGTACATAAAGGACAGGACAGGCAACCCCACAGCGACACCAAGGACTAGGAGGCTTTTAACTGCTGTGGTCTGCTGACGGAGTCCAGACAAGTTCTCGTACCAGATGGAGAGGAGTTGCTGTTGGCAGTTTGGATGTGCCACAAACTGAGGAGAGGAGAGGAGAGGAGAGGAGAGAGGAGAGAGAAGGATTATTTGCAGAAAAACACAAGGTTGAAAAAGATAAAAGATAAGATAAGCCTTTATTGTCTCCTATAGGAGAAATTCATCTTGGGCATTCGAGAGAAATGAAGTGGCGACACATCGCGCATGAACACACAATAAACATACAGTTAACCTACATAGAAACATAATCATACATTATCTCATCCAATGCTTCAATGAACATCTAATAAACCTCACACAATACCCCCCTACCTTTCCTCACAATCCCAGAAGAACAGAAGAGAACCCACATCACATCCTCCCCCTCGTATTGCACTTAATTTTGAAAATGATTATGTGGTAAATAACTTCTGTATTGCACAAGGCCCAATTGTATATATAAAAATATTGCACCAGTACCCTATCAGGCATTGCAAATCCTATAACCATAATGGTCAGTATCACAAATATTTAGTAGAATTAGTCACACATACATCCAATACCAATACAAACACACACACATCTTATGTCTTGTTATTCATTAATTTGAATGAAAGCGGCACAAATGAGAATTTATACCTTTTAAGCTTGCAGTTTAGTAACCTGTACCTTCTGCCTGAAGGCATCAGCTCATACTCACTATACAGGACGTGATTTGGGTTGTGGGTGATTTTGAGACCCTGCTTCCTCACCGCCTCCTCGAAGAGCTCCTGAAGAGGAGTTGGTGGCATTTGTCCAATTATTTTTCCAGCCCTTTTTATCAAGTTTTGGAGTTGTTATTTTAATTTAACGGACAGGTTACCGAACCAAGCCAAAAACAAGTGTATCTATTCTAATCCTTAAAAAATGGAATTGCTTTTCTCACATGCTTACCTTTTTAACTTCATATTTTATTGCAAGTTTTAACCTGATGAGGTTTTGTCTGCCGACGGTCTCAGAGCTTTGACGTGATTCAGTGTCCCCATTTAAGATGGCCTTCACTTCCTCTGTGTTTCGACACAGATCCAGGAGTCCCACCACAAAGTCTTTACACTGCATGGACAGTTTCTTGTAATCATTCTATAACAGACAAAGGCAACCTATCAACCAATCGATAGCACCCTATTCTTATACAAAGTACTTTTATGAATCACTAACACTACAAAAGTCAAAACTTCAAGTCCTGTCATAACTGCATCTTTGAATCAACATGCTATGCATCATATAGTCTCTGTAATTCTAGTACAGGGGTCAGCAACCTTTACTATCAAAAGAGACATTTTTGAAAAATATGCCTGGAGCCGCAAAACATAGTTGAGCCTTATGATGAAGGTAACACAGAGCCTGTCAACAATTACTAATAGTTCTAAATGAGCATTCATTAAATGGTGATGTTTGTTGCCATTTTAATGGCTCCGTCTTTGGCGGTCTCTGCAGAGAGGGGCAACATTTAGAGCAAGGATCTTCAACAGGGGGTCCTCAGAGTCAATGCAGGGGGCCCTCCAAATTATTGTTCATTTTTGAAGTTTTTTCAATGAATCCAACATATTATTAGCAAATATAAATCCCCACTGAAGATAGGCTTACTGGCCTATAAGTAAGGTAGTCACTAAGGTAGCCATCCAAAGATACAGTTAATCCTAAAGATTCACTGTGCCACATGTATGTTTTAAAATGAAAACATGATTTATAAAATCATGGCAACAATTATTAGGCTATTTTAATAGCTTAGTATTCTATGCAAAAATGGTATGTATAAAGGCTTTAGGCTGCCCTTAAGGCCTACAACAGTGATAAATTAAAATGTTAAAAAGAACCGTTATTCATTTCAATATAATTTTTTGTCAGAGCTATAGGGAGCAACTGGAGAGGGGCTTAGGCGCCGCAGGTTGCAGACCCCTGATCTAGTATAAAAACAGGTATGTCGTTTTAAATACTGCACCTTGAACTCCTTCTCAATGTTGGCCAGAACTGCCAGCTCATTGCTCAGCTCCAGAGCCGCCATCACTGGGTCTTCATTGGAGAGGGACAGATACGCTGGACTGGCCAGACATTTGTATGCATTGATGCGGGATTGTGAATGGCTAAAGGAGTCACACCTCTGCTGCTCGCTGCAGGCCCTGCACTGGCAGAAGTAGTCATGGGGCCGCTCTACACGGGCCCCCTTCATAAGCAGTATATGAACGATTTCATACTCATGGCACTGAGAGGCCAGGATGATGGGAGTGATGTCGTGTGAGAAACGTGTGCCGTCCTCGTCATAGGCAAAGAAGTCATCGTTTGTGTCCGCCTGGCTGGGACTGTTAGTCAGCCTCTGAGCATCTGCAAAGGCCGGATGGCTCAGTATGGCCTCCACTATACGGATGTAGCCTTTACTGATGGCTAAAAGCAATGCGTCTCCTATTCTAGAGAGCTCTTTCTTCCTAAGTAGGAGCTTAGTTACCTCGAAGTGCTCATTGGCAACTGCCAGCTGCAGTGCATTCTGGCCCATGTAATTCACACAGTTGACGTTGAGGTCTGGCAGCTCCTCTAGCATCCGCCTGACTTCAGGAATGTTGCCATATTCTGCAGCTTCTAAGAAGAGTTCCTCTGTCAGGGAAAGGCAGGAGGAGGGTTGAGCGTGGTACAGGTAACTGGCTCCCCGTAACGCTTGTCTCCTGGGTTTGGCTACAGCCTGCTGCTGCTGCTGCATCATGGCTCTCCCTTCATTTCTCCACCTAAACACAGGTAAGCATATGGCTGAAGACCATATCTTTGTAAATTCATTAAAGGTGCAGTAAGTGATGCTGCCCAAAAACTGTTGATATCTGAACTCAACTGCCAAACAAATAGAACCCCCCCTTCAGAAGCTCTGCCCCCCAGATTCACAGACAAATAACTACTGGCCGGCTGGCACATTCACATGCTGCATCCCGCCCCACCATCAACTGTTGCTGATTGGCTGGAATAGTGTGGTTTGGCCTGTGCACTCCTTTCTGTTTGTTTTCCATTTACACAGCCTGGGATGTGTGTATTACATAACACTTTTACAGCTTTTTTCAGTGCACACAGAAAATAGAAAGCTAGGTGACCGTGAGGAGATATTCGCTGAATTTGACAAAAAGGGTATTGGCTTAGCATCACATACTATACTTAATGTATGCCAAAAATATTAATATATACAAATTCCACTCTCAAAATCCAAATCACACACCGGGTTATTACCTTCTTCTTTTTTTTACTTTTAAATTTCTTTTTCTTATGAAGCAGACACTCTACTTTGATTAGTCTACTGGTTCAGGAAAATTAACATCAGCTCCATCTATATTTTAAAAAAAAAGGCCTTGGGAATGAGACAGCAGTGACCTAAGTAAGGTAAGGCAAGGCAGATTTATTTGTATAGCACATTTCAGCAACGTGGCAATTCAAAACAGCTAAAATTGAATAAGACAGGTATGAAATACAAGCAACAAATACAAGTTACAGTGCAGTGTAAGAAATTAACAATTACTTAATAAAGGCAGCATCAAAAAGAATTTTTTTCAGTCCTGATTTTAAAGAACTGATAGGTGCAGCGGACCTGCAGTTTTCTGGGAGTTTGTTCCAGATATGTGGTGCATAAAGGGTGAATGCTGCTTCTCCATGTTTAGTTGAAGTAGTGAACGGACAGCTGGTCTTGGCTGATTTATAACTATAATGTGTGACACCACCCACAGACTCATCATCTGCTCTCCTGCGTTTCATGGCCTGGCACTGTCATCCGCTCAGCCACTGCCTGATAGTTAACCAAATACATGTTGCATTCCTGGAATATTTTACAACAAATGTCATGTCATTAAGTGTTTGATCGTTAGTCCAGTTGCAAACTTTTATTCACTTTTATTTAAGTATGATGTTATCTCCGTTCATGACCATACTACCAAATGACATTGACCATCTCTAATACTAATTGTATTTTGTGTCATTGTCAAACGAGATAATCTACTTTCTGTTCACTAATTACATTTGAATAATGTGGTTATCTCAGGAGCTAATTGCTTCTTCACAGATAATGGCGGATGGTGACGACGCCCCTTCATTCAATCAAAATTAATGTTAATACGATTTTGCATAACTGAGAAATTGGATGAGTGCACGCAGTATGACCTACAGAATGTGTTCTAATACAGACCATTTATTTGTCTTTGGCATCTAGTCTGTATCAGCTGAGAAAAGATCAAATATGAAAACGGTGTCATGCTGTTCAGCAAGGGAAGGTGCAAAAATCACAAATGGATGGATATGACATAAAAACAAAAACAAAAAGATTGCTGTAATGTTTTTTGCCTTTCAACTGACATATGTAGCTATTCCATGTAGATTTACCTCCCTGGGTTTCTGAGAATTCCCTGTAGTTTTTGTTCTGCTGCTCTATTTTATTATGGCCACTGGGTGATACTGGGAGATGGAAAAGCATGATAGAGTACCATCACTACTTTAATGATACTGTACTATGTAGATAAGATTATTCTGCAATTAACGGCGTTAGGTGAGCTGTGTGCATTTGCATGTGATATTAACACAAAACGTTTGTAGCAACATTAAAAAACAAAAGTCACATGTAATCCCTCAACATGTAGGCTAGAGCAGAAGACATCAGTGTAAATATGACAACGAGAGGCACAATAGGAGATTTAAAAAAAACTGGGACATTGGATAGGATGAGATCACTAAGTATCAGTCTCACATTGTTGGTCATTTTAGCAATATCATGGGCCTGAGACTTTTCCTTAGAAGCTTTACACACACACACACACACACACACACACACACCAATATTTCTCAATTGATTTTTGAAGGCAATAATATTCAATATGCAATTATATTCAATATGCATGTAATTTGAGTCACATCATCAATATTCCAAAGTCAGACAGGATGGCCCACTCACCTCCTCACAGAAGACTGGCGTGGCAAATGACTTCATTTTCACTTCATGAAGTCGTCACGAGCCGAGACTACGTCCAAAAGCGAGCAGCGGCAGCCCATGTCAGCCTCCAGACCACCTGTCAGACTCCTTGCGTCCCACCCATAGACTGCACATATAAAACTGGTCCCACCTTGGGTCTGGATGGCTCTGGATGCTGACGGTGCTGCCTCTGCACGCCCAGTGGGCGGATTCTAGCAGCTTATAAGGTGTGTTTCATGACATAGGATATTAGCATTTCTCGAATACACTTGGGTCCTGTTTTCAAGGTTAGGCTTATATAACTGTTTTTATCTCAATTTAATTTCCTTTATTTCCCATAAACTAATTTAAGGACAGCAGAAATGCACTGACCTTACTGATCGTGCCATTTTTTTTTTTTTTTAAGCTGAGGCAGAAAACTTATTTTATTACAAGCTATTTGTCAGTGTGATGGCTGCAGGCAATGTCACCACTCATACTTATATGGCGTTTGACTCCCTGAAAATAGATTATTTGATGCGGTGGCCCCTGTCCATAAACAATCTGGAAAAAAGCTTTTCCTAAATCCTCTTAACTCTGGTGCCATCAAATGTAAAAGGTAATTCCAACACACCTTTATTTCATGAGAGGCACCATCCCCCAGCAGATACAGTATAAGCTAAGCAAAAACAATTCTGAGTAGGCCTATACAAACTGTTTAAAATGAAAGTGTAGATATTTAGTTCTCCAAATATATAGTATATGAAATTTCATGTAGCTAGATGTCATGGCTGGAAATATGTTTCCAGCCGATTCCTTTCAGATTTGATTTATATATCATTTTACACAAGTTTATTTTATATATGTTTATTTTTTTACAGTAGTTTTATGTATTTATATGCAGATTTACATATAGGGCAGATATTTTGATATCAACATAAATCACGTTCGTCATTGGTCACCATACAATGTTTTTTTTTTTTTTTTTAAATCATACAAACATTTATGACCTCACTAATAAGGCTGGGGTATTACTGTAAATGTTTAAAGGTAGGCTTCTTTGCTTTAGGCTACTTCATAGCTGTAAAATTAAAACTATATTACATATACATTGTCTGAACCTTATTGCATCACTCTTTGTATCCATTCTCTGATTTATTCAACCCATTTATTTCTGTTGTGTTTTATTTAGCTCTTTGTTTTCATTCTGACTCTGTTGTTGACATGTATGTTTTACGACACTTCCAGGTGTACCTGAAGGCAACATGCACGTATTGGTCCTGGGCCATCTGCTGGACATGGCGGCAACCACAGTGCCCGTTGTCAAGGAGCTGCGTCCTCGGTTGCTATCATGTAAGTTACGCAGACAGACTCAGGTGAAGCAGCTAGAAAAGTCCCAACTTAGCCGAATTATTTCTGACTTTTTTTAAACGACAAAAGAGGCTGTCGTTGTTCAGGAGGGGTTGCTGCGATGTGGGTTCGCACGTTTCCTTTGCATGTCTATCTTCGCCCTGAAAATGGTTGAAGGAGTTTGAACGGAGAACCGCCGACGTTAACGCTAGCTAAAAAGGACCCAACAAGCCAAGTTAGCAGCTAGCAGCTAGCTAGCTAGCAGCTTTGCAGCGGGCTGAACCTGTATGTCTGCCAGGTGTCAACAAGGATCACCAGCCTCGGAGGATGCAAGTTGGTCAGGGCAACTTCTTCTTCCACTCGTATCCTAAAACCGTTGACTTATTTATCCTGTAGAGTTATTTAAGAAATGTGTAGCTGTTACTTAGTTAACGTTAGACCTGTGTAAATGTAGCTAACGTTAGAGAAGCTGGGTAAAACAATATCAGTGTACTCTCAAGAAACGTCAACTTACAAGTCCTGTATTCAAAATGTTACTTAAGTAAACAAAAGTATTAGCGTCAAGATGTACCTAGCTGAAGTACCAAAACTAAAAGTAACGTTACTCAGTATTCAGAATGGTTTATTTCAGAATAATGTATTATATTTTTGAATTATAATTATTGATGCATCAATGTGTACGTTACATTGATGTTACAGCTGGTAAAGGTGGGACTTATTTCTTACTATAAATACTGCCTGAGAGGTTGGGAACCAAGGGATCAATGAAGTCTTATCTTTATCCCTAAAAATACATCCAAATGTATTTGTTGATTCTACTTTGTATTAAAAATCTGAATCTGCAAAGTAACTGACATTGTCAAAAGAATGTAGGGGGGTGAAAAGTACAATATTTGCCTCTGAGATGTAGCTAGTGGAGTAGAAGTACAAAATAGCAAAAAAAGGAAATACTCAAGTAAAATACATGTACAAGTACCTCAGAATTGTACTTAGGTCCAGTACTTGAGTAAATGTACTCAGTTACTTTCCACCACTGACAGTCAATGGAGGAAAGTAACCTGTAATTGATGAGAACGTAAGTCAAAGGTCAACATTAGGTTTAGGTGACACGTGTATCTCCACTCGCTGCTCTCCTTAGTCGCTCTCTTCCAGAAACTCGAGGTTGGGAGCTGATGGAGGCCTAGGAGATGAGAGACAACTTCTGGTCGAAGAGCAGAAGTTATGCAGATCCCGAGCTCGCAAGTTCTTCCTGGAAACCAACCGACGCAGGAAGTCAGTTTTAGTGTACAACAGGGCTGCACAATATGTCATCGCGATATCAACTGGCGCAATACACACACTGCGAAAGACTCTCAGAGATTCTTTATGTTAGTTGAACGAAAATGTTCATTCTTTTTTTAGTGGTGCCTTTTATATTCAATTAAATTTTCAATTTGTTCAATACAAGAAAGTTGGAAATGATTTCCATTCATTTGTTTCAAAATTGAATAGAATTCTGAAATATCTGTTTATTTATCACAAGGAATATCGTTATGGCGATATTCAACCGCACTATCGCATATTTTTTTAATATCGTGCAGCCCTAGTGTATAATAACTATGAATTGCTGTTTTTATTTGAACACTAGTAGGATGTGTCATCTCAGTAACTGATGACTAGTGTGTGCCTTCTGCAGCCCAGAGCATGATCTCCCATTTCTTCCTGGAAGCAGAGGCTGCTCTGCTGGTGCAGTGTACAGTGTGCACCTCCTGGACAGACAGCTTATGGTTCTGTCCTGGGCTTAGCACCTTTCAGGGAAGGGCGCTGCTGACAGGATTTTGCAGTCTAGACCTGGAAATAGAATCTGTTGGCCAGAGGGTAACTGTGGGCCAGAGCTGTGACTGAAGCGCCACCTCTCTGACAACTAAAGCTGCTAAGTTCAGCACCGTAAGAGGCTCAAATCCCTTACAGATATTAATAACCTTCTAAATGTGTGTTTCCATAGTTATCAGCAGCGGCTAAAAGTGAGTGTTGCTGTTTTGAAAGAGCTTGAGAGAGTATGTTAATGCTGTAGGTGGTGGTGGTGGGGGGGGGGGGGGGGTTTATTATTGTTATTGTGTTATATCAGAGACAGTGTTTTGGTTTTACAGTGGCAGGTGATCATTATTCCCTAAACATAATGCAAATTAAAGGAGGGACATATTAATGGAGGTGGATAAGCTTTCCAACATTACATGAACATGAACTTGTTTTTATTTCACCGTAGAAAAAAAAAAAATGTGTCCAGCAGAAAACTGTCACAAATGAAAACTTTATATCAAACTTTTTACAGATTATCAGAGTTTATAAATCAATATTAAATACAGTAGATCACTTTTAAACATGTATACAGCACACCGATGCTGCTAACCAAAATACTGACATGATTGCTTGTATACACATTTTTATAATATTTTTCTTAATAGTATCAGATAAGCAGGAAAGAAAAAGATTCCAACTTTGAAGATGAATTATTAACATAAAGGTTTTAATTGTAAAGCAATACCAACATTTGCATATTTAAATTGTAAGGACTAATGTAACACATCTTCATAGTGGATGATTGTGTTTGCCTTATTAGTCTCCAATGTAATGCTTTTTATTATTTAAAATGTTGGAGCTCCAAACTTTCCAGCTCCTATAAGATGCATTTCTAAATAAGGATATTAGGTAATAAATATAAGATAATAAAGATTCTGTTTAGCTTTAATTGAAAATGAATATGTCAACTAGCTTGAGCTACTTTTTGTTCTCAACGCTGTTTTAAAATGTACACTTCTTGTTGACATTGTAGGAATTGAGGAATTGTATGCATCGTGATTTTTAAAATTTTTAAAAATCGATTCTTTTCCCTAGAATCAATATTTTTAATGTGTTATTTTTTACCAATGAGTCACCTAAATATTTTCGGTTTTTACGATACCGCCGACGGCGACCACATCATTTCCGTTTCCAGCCAGAGTGAAAGCAGAAACTCCATGTTATGTTCTTCTTTACAAATGAAAGACTGACTGACTGACTGACTGACTGACTGACATGTGATGTGCATTCTTCTTTAAAAAAATTGTTTTTAGAAATGTCTCATGATATATCTAGAAGTGTTTTATTCCACTTTTGTTTTTGTTAAAGGTGCTCTAAGTGATGTTGGGTGACGGCACTTCTTGTTGACGTTCGAAGTATTTTCAAACAAAACGGAGGCTAGCTCGCCCCTGCCTTCTCCTCATCCCGTCCCCTCTCCCTCCATTCTGTGCTTCCACGCACTAACCCCCCCCCCCAACCCCCACCCCCAAATCCTTCTTGTCGGTTATTGGCTGGAACGCTGGAAGACTGTTTGTTATGTTGCGTGGTGCAGGTTGGCACAGTTAGTTTTTGTTGGCGTATGTAGAGCCTGGGCTGTCTACAGAGAGCGTGTTTTTTTTACAATGTGTTCAGGGGACAGGCAGCTCGCGGATAGTGAGGAGATGTTTGCTGTATGTGACAAAAAATGTTGTAGCTTAAAAAAACGCGTGACGTTGCTTAGAGCACCTTTAAAGAAGGAAAAGAAATAGCAATACTCAATACTGTCGAATCGCAATAAATGACAGTCGCAATACAAATCCAATCGGCACCCATGTATCGGGAAAGAATCGAATTGGGACAAAAGCACATGGTCCCATCCCTATTGACCACCAACCATTTTTGCCTATTAAAAAAACACTAGTGCTGAACCTGATTGACCCCGTTGATATTATGATTATCTTCCTCTATGGAGTAGTGAGTGGTAGCTTTAATTTATTAATGACTGTGTCGAAAACATATCTGGATGAGCGGACTCAGGTTTCTGTATCTAAAATGTGGCCAGTCTACATTTTAATCAGTGATAATGTGCCTCAGGTTGATGCTCTGTTGTTTTTGTCATGGCTCAGGGCTCTGGAGGAGCGGCGGAAGCAGAGAGACGTGCAGGAGCAACGGCTGATAGAGAACATCCTAAAGCAACGCAGACAGCGAGTACAGGATGCAACCGAGCGCTTCCAGAGAGCCCATTTACCTCCTTCTCAGAGACGCAGACAATGTTAGTGATGCTTCTAGGGCGGCAACAAACCATTATTTTCATTGTCGATTAATCAATTAGTTGTTTGGTCTATTAAAATGTTAGCCTAGAAATCTAATTTAATTTGCAGCCAGGGGGGTCTAGGCACTCTCTGTTGGCTTGCGAGCTGGAAAAACCAAACTCTGGTCAGGCCAATCACATCGTGTATAGAGTCGGTAGGCGGGCTTATGGCTGCTGCTGCTGGGAACAGCGGTCTTCTGGAAGACTTGGAGTTACTCTTTTCTTTGAGAAAAGAAGAAAGAACGGCACTGAAATCATTCTTAAAAAAGGAAGATGTGTTCGGAGTTTTGCCAACTGGATACGGCAAAAGTTTAATCTGTCAACTAGCTCCGCTACCTTCTTCGTTGCTCTGATTGGTTGTAGCGCTATCCTATTGCGTGCAGAGGGAATTTGAAAGACAACCGTTTATCCCGCCCCTCGGATTGAGCTCCGTCAATGGTGAGCTCCCAGACCCAACATCTTGATGTGGGTCTGGCTTGTCAGGCTATGAAAATGTCAGAAAATGGTAAAAAAAAAAAAAAAATGTCGATCAGTGTTTCCCAAAGCCCAAGACAACATCCTCAAATGTCTTGTTTTGTCCACAACTCAAAGATATTCAGTTTACTGTCACAGAGGAGAGAAGAAACTAGAAAATATTCACATTTAAGAAGCAGGAATCAGAGAATTATTCTATTTTTCATTAAAAAAAATGACTCAAACCGATTATTTGACAACTAATTGATTAATCTTTGCAGCTCTAAATATATATAGCCTAGAAGAATATTACTGTTTCTCTAACTACAGTATGCTGTTATTTGCCCGATAAAGAAAAACATATTCTCGTTTAAGAACCTGGAATTAGAGAATTTTTACTTTTTTCATAAAAAATGACTCAAACTAATTACTCGATTAACAATAATTTGCAATTCATTTCATAGTTAATAGACAACTAATCAATTAATCTTTGCCGTTGTTGATGTTCCTTACATATTAGGCCTCTTAGAATTGAGAAATAGTGCACAACAGTCTTAACACACTTCAGTCGGTTTGTATGTTTTCCTTTATGGTGTTTCAGCTTTTAGAAGAAACGTCCCAAATATTGAAGATGCACTCAATGAACTTCAAGGCTCCTTCAGTTCATACACCCGGCAGCCATCTTTCTTGTCCAGCAATTCTAACATTAGCAGGTAAAAAAAAGATTCATAATTTTCATTATTCTCATGTGGCCTACATGCTAAATAACCCAGCCGAATTTAAAACCTCACACAGTGATATTTATGTTCATGAATTTTGATTTGCAATATATTTCCTGTGTAGCAGTTTTTACAGTTTTTTACGATCGCTATGACACTTTTTTCAATACTTTTAACAACTTTCCTAAACTCTTTACACAGTTAGCACAACATCCGTCTGTGTAGGCGATACAATTAACACATTTCTTGTTGCTTTGACACAAAATGCATACAGTTAACACAAATTTAAAATGCTTGAACTTCTTTTACACACAAGCTCCACCAAGACCAAAACAATGGATTTTTATTGCCAAATTTACAAATGCTTTCACACTGTATGTCAGAACAGATAACATCATGTTCTAAACCTAACTTATAGGCTAAAGTCAAAGTGAACAGCTGATCATATTGTAAATTGAAACACAAATATATCCTCTGCATTTTATATGCATTTATTGAGAAACAGCTGATTGAAGTTATGCAAATAGATCAATCACAGCTGATTCCCTTCTAGGAAACACACTCAGGTGTTGAGGTTCTTTCAATCGCATGATCCTATGGTAGTACATACAGAAAGAGGTCCTATTTGAACAATATACTGTAGATGAACACAGAAAATAAGAAAAATGCCTTCACGAGGGAGAGGAAGAGGAGTACCAGGACAATTCTGTCTCTGTCTCCTTTTTTTCATAAACCGTACATTCTATAAAGCTACTCTGAGATGGGTCATTCATTTTTTGTATTGAATCTCTGCAGCAAAAGAAACAAAATGGTGGCCGGGTTCAAGAGAAACTGCAGTGTAAAACACAATCTATGGTCAATACAATATACTATTGTCTATTATATAAGGGCAGACCTGACACATATAAAATAATGCAGTTTCTGTAATTCCATGGGATGTTAGTGTTTTGTATGACATTGTGCTGTGATTGACTAAATGTTCCTGTTGGGAGAGAACGTGTTAGTGTTTCAGAAGAATTATTTGATTTTGAGACATGTTTGCATTGTTTTGGTAAACCCAGTGTATTGTGTTAGTGAATTATTTTATTTTGAAAATCAGTGTTGGAGTTTAGTTTACAATGTGTGATTTTGAGCATGAAATGAACTGTTTTGCCAATTGTGTGTTGTAGGTGTGTTGGTGCGTTAAGAGTTTAGGAAAGTTGTTAAAAGTATTGAAAAAATTGTCATAGCGATCGTGAAAAACTGTAATGGCTGGAGACGTCACACATTGTACTTATATATTTTTTTTCTGTTAAAGAAGCTGCACTCCGTCCCCTAAGCCTCCCACAGTTTCTAAATCCTCCCACCGCCATGCCCTCTCTGCTGTGGAGGCCTACACCAAACTGCTGCAGGAGCAGAGCATGACTTGCTTCGACAACAGTCAATCCCCTGAAAAGGCACAAGAGAAGCAACAAGATCACAGTCCACAGGTATTTCATTTGAATGAGCAGGAAACAAAACATTTTGCTGGCATTCTCACAAAGAAATGTTATTTCACCCCCCGTTTTTTTTTAGGGCTGGGTTGATATGCTTTTGTCCCGATTCGATTCTTTTATGATACATGGGTGCCGATTGGATTTATATTGCGATTTTCATTTATTACGTTTCTAGAAGTTTTGGGATTCGATAGTATTGAGTATTGCGATTTTTTTCCCCCTTCTTTAACAAAAACAAAAGTTGAAAAATGACACATTGTTTTCTAAGAAGAATGCACATCACATGCCAGTCAGTCAGTAGACATTTATTTAATTTGTAAAGAAGAACCTAACATGGATTTTCTGCATTTTCTGCTTTCGCTCTGTTTTGCTGGAAACGGATATGATGTGGTTGCCGTTGGCGGTACCGTATCAACAGACAATATTTAGGCGACTCATTGGTTTAAAAAAAAAAAAAAAAAAAAAAGATTCTGGGGGAAATAACTATTTGAAAAACCGTCGCATAAAAAATGACGATACAAACATGAATCAATTTTCTTTCCCATTGTCATTTCATCCGTCCCCATTGTTGTATAGGGGTGCCATATGTTGTAAGATGCTTTGTCTCTCAAACACAGATACTGTACACACACCCCACTAATACTCCATTGTCTGCTGCTAAAAGATTAGAAGTTTAAAAGACTCTCTGTGCTATAACCTGCTCTAAAACCAGACTGCAATTTATCAAGTAGTCTTTATTATCGACGATGTTAAGTACTTGCTTGGCTACCATCTTGGGCAGTTCAAATGTCTGCTTTTTGTATCTCACCCTACACAAGTAGACCCCTAGGGGGCAGCAGTGTGACGTAATCCCTTTCCTGCACCTCATACACCACTTTTGGCTGCCACTGGCTTCAGCACCCTCTGGTGAAATGTGTGTGAAATTATTTTTCAGAAATTGGAGGAATATTAAAGGCAAAATGTAGAGTTTTTATCACCTTTGGGAAACAATTTTTGAAAAGTTCATCTGCAAAACCGCTTTGAGATGTTTGTGGGAAAAATATAAAAAACATTAAGAAAAATAAAAACATGTAAGAAATCAAATGTAATCTTAGCCTTGAAATTGCCTACTAAGATGTATCTTAGCATCACCAGATCAAACAAGTGGCATCTGGTCCATCAACACTGTAGCCCCTTAATTTCTCTGATCCACTCTCTCACTCTCAAACACAAGTATTATTTTAGATCTGGGTTCCGGGCCGAAATATATAACAAATGTAATATGTAAATCATCATTATTTTTGACTCATCTCCTCTCTTTTGCTTCCATATTTCAGGACAGCCAACTGTCTGATAGCTGTAATTCTGAAAGCATTTCAAGTAAGGACAGTTTGGAGAATGAGGACCTCAACCAGTGCACAAAAGATCTACAGTATTCCTATTCATCATTCTCACTTGACTCAGAGAAGCCCCAACCAGACCTGAGACAGCAAAATGATTTGTGTCCACCATCAGACCTCACTGCTTTCTCAGCGATGATGCTGCTTGCTGATAACTTTCCGCAATCAAGAAAACTGCATGAACCAAAGCAGAAAACACCAATGGATTCTGAAGCGCCCAACAATAAGATGCACATTCCTAAAGCTTCTTGGAGGTTCACGTCTGTTGAGCAAACACCTGAAACGGAGACGCAGCCTGCTCCACACAACTGCAACTTATTAACTCTTTGTGAAATTATTAGTGCAGACCCAGAGCACTTTGAGGTAAACTCCTCACAAAACAATCCCAATGACAACATCATCGTTACAAATCTAGTTTCTCCCGGCAACATAGCACTCGAGTCTCCATGTCCTAAACAAGAGGCTGCATTGGATCTCAGGCAGAAGGGGGTGCATGATGACAGACAATCAAAACATCCATCAGCTACAGAAATTCTTCTACGCGACAAAAATGGCAACAGCGCAGACATTTTGTTTGAGGCTCCCCCAAAGCCCGATATTTTTTTGAACGATAGCACAACAGATAATGCCTTACAAGACGGGACTCTTCAGCAAACAGAAAGAGAAAAACACAATCTGTCATCCCTCAAAGAGCCTAGTGCTTCCATAAACAACCTCAATAAGGTTTCAAACTCAGAGCCCAAACCTGAGAAGCCCATTAACGCAGCATCGCTGCAGCGTGCATGCTTATCCAACATTCAATCAGACACTCCTAAGTGCCTTAAGTGTCCTGAGGAGGAAGTACAAAAATTGCCTGTTCCAGCGAGGACATCTCATTCAGCATGTGGAGTCCGATTCATTAAAGGAATCCTTAAAAAGCAGTCCAAATATATGTCAGGAGAGACCACGTGTGTGTACGGCTCAGGACATTTTATTTTTGCAAAACAAGTAGCTTTAGCGATTAGAGACAGCGTGGAATTGACTAGGGCCAAAACTAAGGACGCGGAGGGCAACAACGCTGTCAAAAAGAAGCTACGCTGGTTTGATGAGGTACACGTGGGACAAGAGGACAGAGAACAGACCATGATGAAACAGATAAAAGGCAGGTCTTCCAATCTCTCTCAGTCAAATAACAGCCCAGAGGACCACCAGCTAAGTCTCGCCACAGTCTCAGGGGCTTCCAAGCCTGGATCCAGCATGACCCCTCCGGCCTCCGCTGGTTATCACTTTACAAAGCAAGCGTGGGCAGATGTTGGGGTTCAAGTCAGCTTGCCCCAAGAACGGCCAGACGAGGTCAAGGTGGCACGGAGCAGCACCAGGATTGCCGGCCCCAAGGTCCCTCGGAGAGAGCGCCCTTCCAGAGCTGCGGCGGCTCCTATTTCCTCGCGGACTAGAAAGGGCACTGTCATACGAGCTCAATCTGCCACCGAGGTGAGTCAGATTGCCAAAACCCAAGGGAAGATCATGGTGCCCCGCCCACCTCCTCGGATGGATCCATCGGGGGAGGAGAAGACGCTGTCCATCACTAGGACTCCATATGGCGTGGATCATGCTAGTGTCAGCTGCAAACAAGCTCTGGTGTCAGAGCAGGCCCCGCACAAGTACAACACGGAAGACTTTCCCTCACCTTCCACACATAATGTAATCAGAACAGACAGCAGCGTTATGTACACACCACTACCACCCTCGTATGCATACCCCGTGTCAAAGAGCAACACGAAGGCCACGCCCAGCACAGGTCATCAGGAAGCTCAGGGCAGCAGCAGACTAAGAGGGATGGTGTACAATGATAAAGGCCTCTGTTTAGATTGCACTCCCACAGATGAGGAGATCTCACAGCTCTGGCACGGTGTCCGCAGTGCCTTAGCCACCAAGGAAGGTAATGTATATTTTGGCTCACAGCTGACAGCCCCTCACACAGCTCAGGCTTGATTTGGGTGTCTGCAGAGATGTGTCATACAGATTTACATGCCGTTTCTCTTAAGCTTATTTGTTTCTAACCATTAGCTATCACATTTCAAGTTAACAATGTGGGTTCTGGCTACAATACTGCAATGATTTCTAAGCAGGGGTACTTGTACCCTAGGGGGTACTTTTGCAAGTGCCAGGGTGTGCGTGAAAGATTTTGAAGCAGCTCAACTAATTGGAAAAATATGGAAATTATTTCATTAAAAAGAAATATCAATTGTAACAGCTGAACACAGGAATTTTAAATGGGTAGCTAAAAGTAATAAATACATAAATCGGCTGAAATGACTAGCTAAAAGTATTGAATAAATGGTAGGAATAAATAGCTAAAAGTATTCCATAAGTGGCTGAAATAGTTAGCTAAAACTACTGACTAAACAGTTGAAATAGTTAGCTAAAAGTAATGGATAAATGGTTGAAACATTCAGCTTCACTCCAAGTAGTAGTAGTCTGATTGCTGACCAAACCAACCTAAATATTGACAGTTCAGTTGTATGAAAACATTTAATTACAATAAAGATCTACTTTTATACAATGAATAGTGTTATACATTTGGAACACATTGGGAATAGTTGTACTGGTACGTGAGTTCATCTGACAGGTTGTGGGGGAACCTCAGACCAAAAAGGTTGGGAACCACTGCAGTACTGTACCCTGATCCCTGTTATGCGTTATCCTTAATACCAATCCCAGTGATCCTTTGAATCTGTCTTTTTATCTGAAACTGTCCTTCTAATCACATTGAAAGGAAAATGCCTTGAATGAGCTGCGTGATGTTTGTGTGACTGCCAGTTCGCAAAGTTGTTTAAGATTCCCAAGAGATCCCTTTTCACTGGCAAGCTATTTTTCCAATCTATTTTTTATCAATATGCCATGT
This sequence comes from Sander lucioperca, assembly GCF_008315115.2. Lineage (NCBI taxonomy): Eukaryota > Metazoa > Chordata > Actinopteri > Perciformes > Percidae > Sander > Sander lucioperca. Next base: position 19,391,314 of record NC_050177.1, read on the forward strand.
CTTCTTTGGGCGCTTTGTTGCATTTGTTGAAATTGGTCAATATAATAACTGACATACTGGTCTTCTTGCATCATCTCGTGTTTTGATATTGAAAAGTCAGTGAAGTTGAAGTCTTGCTTACGTATCTTGAGAAAAGGAACCCAGTCGTACCTATTTTTATGACTTATAGAGGAGACACACCAGCCCGATAATCGGCCATCGGACCGTCTGGCGAGGTCGGTGACTCGAGTCTGTTCAGTGTGTTCCATGCCGTCGGCTGTCCAAGGAGCCGTCGGCCTTCATTTGGGCCGACCCGACATGTTCAGTCTGGAGACAGGGCAGTCGGGACTCACCCGTAATGGGGAGCGGATGAGTCGCTCAAAATCTGACGAAAATCTTTTAAACTGACCTTTGTCAATCTGAAATGAAGACAGATTCAGCAACTGCATGGCCTATTTCTCGCTTAAAATGTTTTCAGAAACACGTTTCGGTGAACTATTTTAGTACAATATGAGATCGTATTCTGAACAAGCCGCCATGACAGTCTGGCTGTGAATTTCCGGAGAAAAAAAAAACTACGTGACGCGTTCGTCCAATCAGCTGCTGGTTTTCATTTTCTGGGAAATAATCAGACTGTTAATGGAAACAATACAGAGCAGCGCCGCCTGCTGCTATGGAGACGTATTACGTTTCGCGCACGCGCAGAGCGTACGCTCAAGTCGACGTCGCCTCAGTGTGTTCTGAGGAATTTTTGGACCTCGGGGACCCGACTGATCAGTCACACTGCCTTTTCTGCCGACGGTCGGCCCGTCTGGTTGGTGTGTCAGGGCCTTTAGGCTTACCTTTCTGTGAATCAGAGGTCACCTGGAGTACTTTTAACCACTTCCTCAATGACTAACAAAGCTCTTTTGCGACAAGCACATACACACATTTTGTTAATAAAATATTTCTACATACTGGAAAAGTTGACCCTAAAAGCCTCACAGTGGCCTGTTGTCTGCCTTGCCTCTACCCAGTGCCAATTTGTCCCATGTTAGCATCAGCAGCGCTGATAGTTTTATCAGCCGCAACAAAGCCGGCACAGAAGTGAGTGGCTTCTTTCGTACCTCTTCTACTGGGGAGATCAAACATTGGATCAAAGCCACATTTTTCCAACGCCTCAAAGAATACTATTAAGAATGTACTTTCAATGTAACTACTTCATTTGAGCCTCTTCATATGTTTGCGCACTACCATTTGAAATAGCACAGCTATCTTTATTCTTTATTGCAGACTAAAGATGGAATCTATTTTGTTATGTATGCTCTTTTTTTGTGTTGTTTTTATGATTTCCGCCCACATGTCTTCTTTCCGCAAAAGCCATGCTTAGAAGACAGGCGGCGGACAGTGGGCGGGTTGTGAGGAAAGCCTGCATGGAGCAGAGCAGACCGCCTCCTGGCTCTGGGAACAGAAGGCTTCCTCAGCCCGGTCAGGTACATGCATGCAGCTGCCCTGTGGGAAGGAAGAGTGAGAATAATTGCTAAAGATCAGTAAATGGGTGTGTTAAAACTTGTTAAATCAGTTTTGCAGTCCCTTCTGTGCTGCCGTTTGTAAAACTGACTAGACGTCACGATTTATGCTTCTCAAGACAAGACTTTCCGGATGGACTTGTCAGCGTTTGACAAAAAATAAGCGTTGATGCATAATGTTTTTGTTTACAACTTGCTCTACCTGTTATTGTGCTTTATGCCTATCACCTAGAATTTTGGCAGTGTACTATAGCTTACATGAGTATTACTTAAGATGAATCTGAGACTTACATAATATGTTTATTTTGTTTTGTGTAGCCAACCAAACAGACCATAGAGCCAGTCAAACCATTTTCCAGTACTTACTACATGGCCTGTCCAGATCAAGGTATTGTGTTCACTGTGTCTCTGTTTCTGGGAGAGAAAACTAGCTTTTTATTTCTATAATCACCAGTATTACAAGAATGTCTGTCTTCTGTTGAGTTCAACATTTCAAAGGATGTCTCTCCTGCATGTATATTATTTAATTTATACCCTAAAAGAACCCAAAAGTTCTTGAGCCAATACCGTTCTCAATCATTTTTGCAGTACAACAGCACAGCTACATTATATGTTACCCAGAAATGCATAAAAACAACCAAAGTAGAGTGGAAACAGGTGAGAATGCACGCCTCCGTTGTGACTTTGACTGTGCTCTCAGGTTTGGTGAGTGCAGCCCAGTTACACCTGGCTGAAGTACACGCTGGAGGCCCACTGCAAGACACGGATATTGTGGCTGCCATGGAAACAGCCCAAACACAGAGGCCTGGCACGGTGCAGCAGCGCAGCCAACAGCAGGGACTCACCACCATTTCCTTGGAGGAGCAGAAAATCCTCCTCTCTCTGGACAGACTCAACCACCAGCTGTACTGTGAGCACTTTGTTTGTACCAGGCCAGAACTGATCCACTAGATTGTTGTGATCTATGTGTAAACAGAAAAGTATGAATGTGTCATCATTTCAACGCAGAAGAACCCCTGCTGTCTGTTTCTATTTGTAGGTGTGCGGGAACATGTGGGGGGTAATGCTGGCACGCGTGGCCTCGTACTTATTGATGCATCCTCTGTAAGTATGAATTTCTAAGGGATTCATTTCTTTGCCCTAACCATAGACTGTAAAAAATAATGGACGAAGCCTCCGGGCCTGACAAGTAAAGCCAATGCATTAAACCTGCATTCTATCTAATTTCCAGCAAGGGGCAACTCCACTGGTTGCAAAAAATTTTTTTGAGTCTATGAGAAAATGACCCTCAGTAAACACTTTCATAATAAGTTTATGGTCTCAATCGCTAGTTTTCAAGTCTTCATTTAGTAAATTATTGTCCCATTTAGTTTATATCCACGATGTTCCACTTCCGAGAGTGCTCCGATGCCGCCGGAAAGTCCGCCAGATTTCACTCCACCGGATGTCTGTTACCTTCTGCTTTCTTTGTGTTGGAATTTTGAACTCTGGTGGATTTCTGAGGACTATGGTTAACTGCTCCTCAGATCTCTGCAGGGTAAATCCAGACAGCTAGCTAGACTATCTATCCAATCTGAGTTTTCTGTTGCACGACTAAAACAACTTTTGAACATACACGTTCCACCAAAACAAGTTCCTTCCTGAGGCTATTTTGCAGAGGCACCGTGGCTCTGCCCTGTGCTTAGCACCGCCCAAGACGATTGTGATTAGTTTAAAGAAATGCCAATAAACCAGAGCACGTTTTTCTCCCATCCCGGAATGCTGTGTGGACTAGCCAGAACCTCCTCCGCAGCACTGTGGAGGAAGGTCCGGCAAGCGAGACTAGATCCATTTAATTTAAAATAGACAATAAAGCAGGGGATGCTTTAGGGGCGTGGCTACACACCGACCTGTCAATTATGACAGAGGCTTAGAAAGTTTAAAAAAAAAAAGTCATGTTCAGCGTTCTGCCAATCAAGCTAGCGCTAGCGTTAGCTGGTAACTTAAAGGAGAATTCCAGTCGATTTGAACACCTAGCTATGTTGTTTGTTGTCACGTAGCGTAGTGTCAGTAGCGAGTTAAAACGAAAATAATCGGTGCCTATAAGGAGTTAGGCTACTGCTAGCTTTCGCACCCAGGCGGTTGAAACGGGGAAGGTTTTAAACATGCTTTTAGCCTCTTAACATGTTCGAGATGTCATTACAAGAGCCTTGCCATGTGAAGTGATTCCTTCCGAGTGAACACAGTGAATATGGCTACAGTAGATGTGAAAGAAATGCATAAAAGTTGTGCTAATTCAGCCAGTGCACATACCTCTGTTAAGTTCCAGTGTTGAGACGGCAAGACGAGTGCTTAGGGACCGTCTACAAACTACGACACCGAAAAGAGATACAATAAAAATATTTATTAATTTATTGATTAAATAAGGTAGTGTCTCCAAACTTACCTCAATTATAACTTGTCTCCTGCTAGTTGTACTACAGCAAAATAAGCATATGCATATTTTTGAAAATATTTTTGTATCGCTTTTTGGTGTTGTAATTTGTAGACGGTCCCTAAGCACTCGTCTTGCCGTCTCACCACCGGAACTAAACAGAGGTATGAATTAGCAAATTTTTTTTGCATTTCTTTTACATCGACTGTAGCCATATTCACTGTGTTCACTCGGAAGGAATCAGTTCACATGGCAAGGTGCTTGTAATGACATCTCAAACATGTTAAGAGGCTAAAAGCATGTTTAAAACCTTCCCTGTTTCAGCCCCATGGGTGCGAAAGCTAGCAATAGCGTAACTCGATGTAGGCAACACCGATTATTTTCGTTTTTCTCGCTACTGACAGCACTGCGTGACAACAAACAACATAGCTAGGTGTTGAAATCGACCGGAATTTTCTTTTAAGGGAACGTTTGCAGATTTATTGTACTGCCGTACATGCAGGTTAATGCCGCCTGTACCCGGCGCGCCGCATTTACCCACAGGTAAATCCCCACTGGATGACTCGCTTCAGAATGGGTGAAAATCTTTCCCTCCTTTAGCATTTAGCGCAACGCAGCACCACTGCAACCACAAACAACGCTGGCTTGGCCGCGTCATCCTCCCCAGCTCCACCCTCTGGTAAAAAAATCATCACATTCGGTTGCAAAATACCAAGATGGCGACGCCTGTATCGATAAACTCGAGGCTTCAGTACGGCAGTCTACAAACCAGTGGGTGACATCACGGATGCTACGTCCACTATTTTTACAGTCTTTGGCCTTAACACATGAGATGATTTTTGTTGAACATGTATTATTATTTACCTTCTTCCACCTGTTTTCAGACAAGGGAAGTGAAAGGCACAAACCATCACAAGCTTCGAGCATCCTCAGCTAACAACCGCTCTCGGTGCCAGAAGAAATTGTGACTTACAGCATGTGCGGTCCACGGTGTTCTTCTCTCCCATCAGTGCATTACACCCATCCTATCATATTGTGTAACCAAACACTTTATTGCCCTGTAAAATGAGTTCAGTCTCGTTTAAAACTAAATACGCCTGCTCGAGTATCTTGAAGATCTTAAGAGATCAGCAGCAACGGACTGTAGAGGCAATAAAACACATCAGCATAGTTAGACCAGGTTGGTGAGTTGAAATTAGTTTTGTATTTTCTCCCTATGCTTGGGGGAAAAAAAATGTTTAGCTTTTGTTGAGCCACTTACGATCAAAGTGCCTTTGAAAAGGATTCTGGCTTCAATTTGGTTTTCATTCACAAATGAAAAAAAAGGCCCTTCTTCTCACCGACGCATGGCCAGATTGACTGCAAAATAAACACTGCAGATTTGTACAAGATTTGTATTTATTTCCAAAGCTGTCTCATTCTGTATTTATTTTATATACACTACCGGTCAAAAGTTTGGGGTCACTTAGAAATTTCCATTCCACTCCATTACAGAGAGAATACCAGCTGAGATCAGTTGCATTGTTTTTTTTTAACCAGGGCAGCAGTTTTCAGATTACATTATGTGCTTACATAATTGCAAAAGGGTTCTCCAATGTTTTCTCAGTTACCCTTTTAAAATGATATCAGATTAGTAAACTGACTGTGCCTTTGGAACATTGGAGCCACTTCTTTCTACAACAGTCGAGAACCCTTTTGCAATTATGTAAGCACATAATGTAATCTGGAAACTGCTGCCCTGATTAAAAAAAACAATGCAACTGATCTCAGCTGGTATTCTGTCTGTGATGGAGTGGAATGGAAATTTCTAAGTGATCTCAAACTTTTGACCGGTAGTGTAGTGAAAACTATAATTTCATGCAAATTGTTTTGGGACCATATTGGAACTGAATAAAGCTTGTTGTCAACGCACTGATAAACTGACTGGGTGCAGTTTGTTTAGCAGTTTTAGTGTTTCCTCAATGATGCATAGCAGAGTCAATAAATAGACTGAGGACCGGAAATGGTTAATAGAGAGGAGTGTTGCAACGTTGAAGGTGTGTTTGTCTTTCTTTGACGACTGTGGAAAGGATAATTATATATTGTGCAGGAAGACTCAACCTACTGGCTCAGCAAGGTGAGCCATTGCAGCCTTCTGTCGCAATTGCATCTCTGTGGAACTTCACTTTTGCTTTAGGTCTTATTTAATTTAATAGCGTCCTTACATTAAAGCAGGGATCTTCAACGGGGGGGGTCCTCAGAGTCCAAATTATTGTCAATTTTTGAAAGTTATTAAAAAGTCTTAACATGAATCCAACATATTAGCAAATACAACCCACAGCTTACTGGCCTATAGGTAAGGTAGTCTCTAAGACCATCCGCAGATACAGTTAATGCTAAAGATTCACTGTGCCACATGTATGTTTTACAATAAAAACATGATTTATAAAATCATGCATACAATTATTAGGCTATTTTAATAGCTTAGTATTCTATGCAAAAAAGGTACCGGTATGTATAAAGGCTTTAGGCTGCCCTAAACGTTATTGTAGGCCCAGTTTAATATGCAGCTCAATTCTATACAATATATGTAGTAGGGGGTCCCTGATCCATCTTGTCTTTCAGCTAAGGGGTCCTTGGCTTAAAAATCGTTGAAGACCCCTGAATTAGAGTAACATACTAAGACTAAAGCCTATTTTTATTTCATTTTAGTTGCCGGCTACTGAAAATGTTTCTGTGTGAAATTCAGTGGTTATTACGTAAATCTTTCTCTATCTCCCTCACCATAAATTAGGTGCTTTGCGCAGTGGGTATGGATGTGAGTTCAGTTGCCCCTCCTTCACTGGCATGTCTGGATCTGCCCCTCAGTCGACCTGCTAAGACTTGCTCCAAGAGGTGGAGGAAGACCAAACTTATTTGAAGAGTCAGGCTCCTGTCAGTGATGACATTTTTTTTTTTGGGGGGGGGAATGCATACATTCTTCAGTGTTTCAACACGGAGCTGTAAACCATGACGTGAATGTGGTGTCTCACTGCCATGTAGAGTCACGCACCATCTCCTTGGTGTCTTACAAGGAAACTGAGAAGAGACACAAAGAGAGAGATTATACTCAGCTTTGGTGTATGATGCTGCGTGCAGCAGCAGAGGCCCTTTGAAGAGTTGTGTGCACAAAGCTTCTCTCGTTAAAAAGACAAAAGATGTCCCCTGTGGTTATTTGCGGAGAGGAACATCGCTGTCACTTTCTAAGCCAATGAGCATAAGGTGATTAGAGACACTTCATCTGTATAGGTCAATGCTAATATTTAACTTATTTAATTGTTACTGAATTACAAAAAAATGTGTCCAGTAGAAACAATCAACCCAACCAAATGGCCAGGCCTCGTCTCCACCTTTCTTTTCATCAACTCAATTTCAGATCATGTAGACTGCTGTTTTTATATATAAAAAGCATTATCAAAGGAAAGAAAACTTCCTTTTCATGAATTCTATCCCCTTCACTTGCATCAGTGAGTGCATGACTGAATGCACAGATCAACAAAACAGTACCATTATGAACAATAAGAGTTCGTCTGCAAACCGTCTCCACAGCATTGACCGCACTTTAACTCAGAGTACTTTACCGCAGGTTTTCTCTGCAGTGTGTTCCCTTTTGCCTGCAATCATGTTCACAGTCATTATACCATACAATGGTGAGCTTAATGACATTTAAGCCATAACAAGCACAACACCCAGAAACTCAACAAGAAAGGGCAAGAGTGCTGAAAATAAGGGAAGACGTTTCCACCGATGCAAGTTCGAGCTTGTGCTTTGGTCCGTTGGGAAGCTTAATCTCGTGTTTTGTTGCAGACAATTTAACATTTAACATGCTGCGAATGGGCGTCTGGTCTGGCTCAGTTTCTGTCAAACCACATAATTAGTTGGATGCTTTTAAAAAAATAGGAGGTTATAGCTATTTATACAGCAGCAATATTGCATATATAAGAATAAATACTGAAATGAATGTGGTTGAAAGGGATTGGCTCATTTTTACTCTATCATAAAACAACATATAGGCTACACATTAACAGAATAGAGGTATAAAATGGAGGAAAGAAAATCAAGAACCTATGCATACAACTGAAAAATGATATATGATAAAAACACTCAAAGCTAACACAGTAAGATATTTCCATGGTGGGCCTGACTATATACATGTATTGTAATAGATGAATTCAGGGAGAGAGAGAGAGAAACAAAGTTTGCTTGTGTTTGTTATGATCTATGCCCATAGACTTGTGTGTACCCATTAAAGACTGAAGGGGGCACTCAAGTTCCCATCTGCCCCAGCTGTCTGTAGCAACACCTTGCGTCACTATATCCGGTAATAACACCAGACCAAAGCCTTTTAAACAGGGAGGACTGTTATAGCCGCCCTGTCTTTCATGACCTTAGATACATTCAGTGAAATAGAGTGCAGAGAACAGTGTCTGCTGATATCCTGCAGCATACAGCCAAAGCCCAGTGAGCAGTGAGACGGAGTGGCTTCAGAGGGCTGAAGAGATGTTGACCAAAAGTGACCAAACTCTGCTAAGTGGGTGGTCCCCCGGGGGCTGCCGGGAAACTGCAGTCCATCTCTTTAATGTGTCTGAGTGCGTTACAATGATGTCAAAATGGCCACTTTGACCCAAACAATGGCCATCTCTTGACTGGCAGCATGTGTGCACAGAATACATCATTCATAGCCTTCATCAAAATATGTGTGCTTGTGGCACAATTATGAAGTATTGCACGGACTTTTAAAAAGTTCTCATACAGCTGTGGTTTTGATTTACTGTATATGATCTTTTAATGTGCCCTTCAAAAAGTGACATTAAAAACTAACAGGAGAAATATAAATTCCTAAAGACATTTCTATGAATATAGTGATACAGGACTGGAATAATTACAGTGAAAACATAAGTGTCCAAGAAGTCCACAATGGATGATATGCTGTAATGACCTAATAATATTCATATTTCATAATATTGAACCGGTTGCATTCTATTTTAAGTTAAAGTTTAAGTTTATTTTACATAAATGTGGTGAAAATAAAACAAGATTAAGTCGAAACAAGTTGAAACACAAACACAAAACACACACAAAATCAGATACCTTAAATTAAAATTAAAAACAGAACAGAAAAACAGGTTACCAGAAATGATTTCCAGCAGGCTGTTCAAGAGCCGAGAATGATTTTATTTAGCTATTTATCTCATAGATGTTTTAAAGTTGCCCAAGTGTCGAAATCAAATAAAAAATAGTAACTTAAATAAGAGAGAGTATATGGACAAATATAATTTGAGACGGGCATCTGAAAGATGAGCATGTGTATGAGACTGGCTCTTTAATCTGTTCATCGGGGCTTTACAGTGTCTGCGGCTCTTTAATAGGGCTTCATAATCATTCATTCAGTGCATGTATGGGAAAAAGAGTTGAAACAGAGCCTCTGTATCCAAAGAGAGTGGATCTTGACAAAATGATTTCTCAATGGAAGAGGGGCCTCATTAGCATAACAATTGTGGGAACTGCATTGATCTACTTTTCATGAGCACTGTAAAAAAAAAAAAAAAAAAAAAAAAAGAGAGCGAGAGAGAGAGAAAATAGTACCATTATATACTGATGAGAGTGTGGGTTTGAGTTATTGTTAAAATCCTTGAGTTGTGAAAATGTTGCATCATCATCACCATCCATAGCCAAAACAGATATAGGCTATCTTCAAAATAAAAGAACACGTTTTAAAAAGTAGTAACAATGTATGCAGTAAATCCTTTAAGAATTGTATGTAACCCCAGGCCTAAAAACGCTTAAAGCAGATAAATGTGTAAAAAAATAAAAAAAATACTTGAAGCACTTACTTACATTACAACTTTTATTTGTTTTGGCAGAATTCTGTGTTCAGTTGAGGTTTTCATGTTGCTTCCACTCACACATTTTTCCACATACATGTGCATTTTTGGGGCTCTAAAAGTGAGGTTAGTATAACTGAACAAATGACGAAACGTGCATGTTTATTGTATTTCTTTTCTATTTATTTCATACCCTGGCACAGTCATAACTCAGTGCTGTCCCAAATGGGCTCCAGTTAGCATCAGCAGGGGTCCTTGTTGCATTCAAAGGGTTGCCAACAAAATAAGGAATACTTTAATTCAGCAATTGTTGCCCCGATTATCCAATTAATGTGTAAGAATGACTGATCAGTTGTCCCATCCATTATTGAATGAACTATAACAAAAGTCACCACGGCATATGGAGACTGTCAAACTCCCAGCTAAGCAGTTCTCTGCATTTGCTAATATTCGATGAACGCTGCCGGTATCATTAAGGGTATTTTATGTGTGCTTTTTGTTTGGTCTGACCATCAGTGATTAATATCATGGTCTTATCTCTACATTCTGTCAATAATGTAAACTATAGGTCCTGTGTTGTGTTGAGTTGAATGCTGTTATGTCGCTGTCATTACTTTTGGCTGTCATTGTTTCTGTGATGTATTGAATGTTGTTTTGCATGGCAATGTATAGATGCACACGTTTTGCGTGGACTCCAGGAAGAATAGCTGTGGCTTTGGACCCAGCTAATGTAGATCTCAATAAATCAAATCAAAAAATTAAAAATAAGTTAATTATTTAACTTATTTAATCAAATGGAGGTGAGGGGCCGAGGGATAATGTAGGTCAGGATATACCTAAAATTAAATAAGTGGTAAACCCCATAAGGGAAAGGACTGAGGCATGTCTTGAAGGGTGATAGCAAAGGTGCATTTTTGTATTATTTATTTTACTATTTATGCTTATCATGGCTTTGCTGGAGGTGCCATTGTTCTGTACATGTGATACTGTCATACAGTTTGCTTTTTTTCGGTGTGGTGTGGGGTGTGTGTGTGTGTGTGTGTGTGTGTGTGTGTGTGTGTGTGTGTGTGTGTGTGGTGTGGGGGGTGGGCCTTGTTAAACAAAAGTTGTAATGTACTACCTATGAGTGCAAAAAATCAATAAAGAAATTGTTTTTAAAAAATTGAGGTGAGGGGATTTTCCCATTAAAAGCTGTGACATGTATCCTATAAAAATGTGTGTGTGTGTGCGTGTGTGTGTGTGTGTGTGTGTGTGTGTGTGTGTGTGTGTGTGTGTGTGTGTGTGTGTGTGTGTGTGTGTGTGTGTGTGTGTGTGCGCGTGTGTGTGTGTGTGTGGGTTGTTCTAATTAATGAAAGTTCATGTTTCGATGAGAAAACTTTGGCAAATTTACAAAGTGGAGGCCCCTGGGCCTTCGCAGGGCCCCTGGTTTACACTGACTGTACCTTTAAAGACTCCTGTCCCAATTAAAGCCAAGCCCCGCCCCTGGAGCAGACATCCCATGAGTCATAAAGTTTGATGTCCTGCCCAAAGTTTAGACCCGACTGGAGCAAAAGTTTTTTTTTTCCTCTCTCTCCAGAAAGTGAGCTACGGAGATTTGTTCTACGAACTATGAATCTTTCTTATGAGAATATTCTCTAACAGCTTCAACTTTGGCCGAAACACAGAGACTCTTCCAGCCAAGCGTGTGTTGTGTTTATTTTTTTCGTCTTTTGTGGCTGCGTCTGCATCTTTTATTATTATTTTTTTTTTGGAAAAGTCGGGGCCGGGACGACAACACAGATTCCAGTGTGGAGTAGATATGCGCTTTGTTACATTCACAAGTATGCCAGCAAGAAACAACAGGAAAGCGCTGTCTTTCACTGCAGATTTCGACAGCTAACACACTTTGGAAGAAAAATAAAGTACTCGACTGTTAAGATTTTAGAATGACTCGGGATCACTTTTACTGAGTGTCGTCGAGATTTCCTACTGCTGTGTGGAAGGGAGAAAAGGAAAAAAAAAAGTTTGGGATTGGCTCAAACTTCTTCTTTTTTTTGTGAGTTTCTGAACGCAATATTTTCGGACACATAAAGTTCGCAGACTGTTCTGGGACAATGGATCCGAGCCAGCATAACCCTCCTGCCGGACACCAAATCGTCCACGTACGGGGCGACTCTGAGACCGACCTGGAGGCTCTGTTTAACGCCGTGATGAACCCGAAAAACACTATCGTGCCCCCTTCAGTACCCATGAGGATGAGGAAACTGCCAGACTCCTTCTTCAAACCCCCTGAACCAAAGTCCCATTCTAGACAAGTAAGCCCGATCCTGTCTCTCTTTCTGCCCCTTCCCAGAAATCAGGCCCATCCTGTCGGTGCCCGGGCCCATCCTGTGGGGGGCCCAGGCCCACAGTATGGGACTGACTGCTACAGTCACTTCATAGTTGGGGCTACGTTATCCTACTTTGCAGCAGTGGTGGAAGAAATATTCAGATCCTTTACTTAAGTAAAAGTAGGCTACTAATACCACACTGTAAAAAGTCCTGCATTGAAAATGTTACTTACGTAAAAGTATCTAAGTATCATCAGGAAAATGTACTTAAAGTATTAAAAGTAAAAGTACTCAATGCAGAAAAGTCCTCCAATTTTAGAAAGTGTAAAGGAACAATTGTGTGTTTAATGGTCTAATTATTTCAGCTGGACTTGTAGGCCGTCACATTGTTGGGTAGTTTAATTTATAATAAAACATCAGATTTTATAAACTACATGTGTTTTGTGTGCAAAAACCTTAATGTGTAAAGTAACTAGTAACTAAAGCTGTCAGATGAATGTAGTAGAGTAAAAAGTACAATATTTCTCTGTAGCCTACTTTGTACTTAAGTACAGTACTGGAGGAAATGTACTTCGTTACATTCCACCACTGTGGTCGGTTGTAGCCTTCAGGATATTTGTAGTCACATCCTAAATTACTGGATACAAAAGCCCTTTCTTATTGATGGTTATTTGCAATCAAAGAGTGGATTTACCCTTCACTCTTTTACTTGTATTTCAGTACAGCACATTTGCTCTACATTTTCCAACCAGTTGTGTCAGTAAAATCACTGCAGAGAAAAGGTCCGTGGGGGCCTGTGCGTAAAAGTTAGAGGAACCGAACTATCCTCAAAGCCATTTGTTTGTCCTTAGCATTATTATTGGAAACATGGATCCGCAGAAGACAGGAAGGCATTATTACACTTAAAGTGAGTTGTCAACCTAAACGGTATAATGTGGAAATGTTTTGGTTGGATTCATAGCTGCATATTTATTTATAGAAGTGGAGCAGTCATGTGGAAATAAATAAAGGCAGTGTCGAAAACAGAGTTTTTGTAATCAACATGGTTTGCGATCATACGATGGTGGAATTTGTCCTATTTACCCCCATCCCATCCCACCCCCCCCCCCCCCCTTCCTTACCGTCCCCCACAACTGTTGCTTATGGTCTCTGTTAGGTTTTTGTCGTCAGTGCGCATGCGTTCTTGTACAGCGAGTCTGCGCTCTCCTCTGTCCCACACACGCCTAGGAGCCTAGGACCCCCCTCCCCCCCTCTTCGGACTTCCTAATAAACACGTTAAGTGATAATAACGCATGAGAAGTGAATGAACTGCTAAATCAGAGTTATTTATGTAGACTTTTTTTATGTCCAAATAAATCACCGTGTGGGTCCTGCAGTTCTTCACATACACTATGGCATTTTCTATTCAAAACTAATAACATGTAGTTTATATATTCTTTTATAAATGCAATTTTTTTTATTGTGACATTTGTGTAATGTCATCAAATTAAACAGTGTTTTATTGTAGGATAACTATGAACTAGAGCTTTTCAAACCAACTTTTTGTTTTGCTTCATAACAATATAAGATGAAAGTTGGTCAAATTTGAGAGGTGTTTTCAAAAGACTACGCACCTTGCATTCATACTGCTTGTCTTCCCACCCAGGCCAGCACTGATGCTGGGAGCGGCGGAGTACTCACCCCCCACCATGTCCGCGCACACTCGTCCCCGGCCTCCCTGCAGCTGGGAGCTGTTACGGGTCTGTCTGGCATGCCCCCCCCAGGTGCTGCCCCTCAACATCTGCGTCAGTCTTCCTATGAGATTCCCGATGATGTGCCCCTGCCCCCGGGCTGGGAGATGGCCAAAACCGCCTCGGGCCAGAGATACTTCCTCAAGTAAGTATGCCGGCAACAAGTGTCAACAGTGTTTTCTTGCATTAGATTCAAGATTCAATACTTAACTGCCATGCAAATAAGTTGCTAGTGTGCTCATTACAAAAATCCAGAAAGCATTCATAGCAAGACAGTCAATACCTGTCAAAAAGACACATATAGACCAGTGTCAGTCAGTGCAGTCAAGAGTTATAAAGTGTCCGTGCATTGTATCCGTGAGGTGCTGTTGTAGTGTTGAGGATCCGTTGAGTAGCTCAGAGGTTCTTAAAGCCTACATTTCTTAAAAAGCCTGGAAAGTTTGCAACTTAAAATGATTTAAGAAAAATGAACGGACAGCTTTGAAATGAGTTTTCTGATGTACAGTATAGCTCATAGAGTCATCAATATAAGTCAGTTCTCTAGACATCTCTCCTACTGTCACCAATCTGCATCCTGATGAAGGCTATTTAATGACAATTTTTGTTTTAAGACAACCAATAAAATTGATCATTAAAGCGATCAATATCGATTAGATATTTTGAAGTAGGGGTTAGTAGCTATTTCTCCATAGTCAGTGTGTTACCTACAGTAGATGGCGGTCGGCTCGCCCCCAGTTTGGAGAAGCAGGCAGGAGTACCGACACGGAAGCTAAGCGATGTCCTGCTGTGGACGGAGGCTGCAGCTAAACGTATTTTAGCCACCTAAAAAAAAAATCAATATCAGTTTAGGTGTACACTATATTTAGAATATTTCCAACTTTTTTACCTTGCCTTCAGACAGCCCTTTCCTTTGGCACTACATTTTCTCAAACGTAGAACATGAGTATTCCTATCCCTGTTCAGTCTCCCTCTGCAAAAGTTCTTGTGTATACTCGGGCTCATGAAGGTATCCTGTTGTCTCCACAGCGAATGGCATTTCCTCGTGGTTGTCATAATCACTCATTTTTATTTTCATGTATTTTTTTAATTACACAAACCACGGAGAGACCGTGGCACAGTGCGCGTAGGAATACTGATGTTCTACGCTTGAGAAAATGTATTTCCAAAGAGAAGGGCTTGTTGTCCCGCACACTGTCCATTACGCATGCATAATACTTTATTTCACAACGTTTCGGTCACACAAACCTTCCTCAGGGCTGCCAGACGGCAAAGTTAAGCGGTGAACATATTCTGAATATAGCGTACACTTAAACTGGTATTGATTGTTTTCAGGCAGGCCTTTTTTTAGGTGGCCAAAATGTGTTTAGCTGCAGCCCCCGTCCACAGCAGTACATTGCCTAGCTTCTGTGTCCTGCCCGGTTCTCCAAACTGGAGACGTGCTGACTGCCATCTACTTCCTGTAGGTGATACACTTACTATAGAGATGTACCTCGTACAACCCCACTTCAAAATAAAACCAAACAATCCCTTTAATATACAGTGTATACAGAAAATAGTACTTGAGTTAGAGCTGAAGATCTTTGCCTGAACCCGACGGGTCTTAATTTCTATCATTTTACACGGGCTCGGGCCGGGCTCGGGCCGGGCTCGGGCCGGGCTCGGGCTTGCGCTCTGGGTTGCGCGGTAAATGAGCGGTCAGGTGATGCGTTTCAATTAGCGCGAAAATGGATGCTGAGGAGGTGAAACGGAGGCTGGCCTCTGTAGGACTTATTTTATTTCTTTGTTCCTACTTCCAAGTTGCCTAAAGCCTAAGTTAGTCATGAATAAATGATGTTAAAAAATGTATAAATGACTCATTCTTGACAATAGACAAAAGAGCTGTGTGCGTGCGCACATTTGAATAATGTCAGGCTGTAAACGGTTTTCGGGCTTTTAAAAAGCTGCCAATCAAAATGTACTTGTCGGGCTAAGGCCGAATTCTGTCGGGCTCGGTCCTTTTCAGGCCGAACTTTTAAGGCCCGATTACAGCTCTAACTTGAGTATCTTCTTAAGGTTCGACAGAAATGTAACGGAACCTTTCAATCTGCAATTTATGCAGCATTACAAGCAAAACGTATTTTACATTTTTTTTTAGAGCAGAAATGAAACTTTTAGCTTGCACTAATGGTCAAGACAAGTCCAAGTTAGCAGAGAAGTGGTCTTGAGATTTGACTCTTATAATACAGCTCTGTTCAGTGTACATTAATTTGCAAATCTGCTACAGTGCACAATGGTGGCCAGTGTGCTGGAAAAGAGACAATTGCAATAGTTGAATTGTAGGTTATTAAATTTGGTGGCCTCTGCAAACAAGAGAGGAGTCTTTTGAGGGACTGCTGCTGTATGTAGTGTTCCTTTTTCTTGGTCTCAGGTTTCAGTAGAAACAATGGATCATTGTAGCTTCCCCAGACAGCAAGGGGCAGGCATCTCTGCAAAACTCTGCTAAGCAGCAGCTCTCGTCCACAATAATCATCCAGAGTCAAACTTTTTAAATAGTAGCTATATCATAGCATCTTTAGGCCTTTCGTTTTCTTTTTTATTCTTTGTTACTTTCTTATATATATTTGACTTAATGCTCTGTAGTTCGGTGAAAAGATAACTTGGAATTATTCATAAAAATGAATAATTTGTGTTAGGGTTATCTACTCATTGTGACATGTTCCAGAGTTGATGAAAGGCTGAGCAGCTCATGTTTAGAGCTGATTCATTCTTACTCCTCTTCTGGGCAAGATGTTGTCACTTCTAGGAAATTTTCCTCTGACACGCTGGGTCTGAACAAACACGATAGCCTCAAATTCACTTGGATCCAAAAAAGAGCTTTCTGTACCAGATGTTTAAAGGTCTCACATCTGGAGAACATCTGGGCCGTTTTGGGGAGGCTCTTCTAAAATTGTACCAAAGGATGGGGGGGGGGAGTATTTTTTTTTTCCCGCTGTTTGTATGAATACTTTGTAAATTAAACAATGTGTTATTTTTTTTATTCTACTGCTTTTATATTGAAAACACTGTCTCCGATTGATTGATTGATTGATGGATGGATGGATGGATGGATTGATCATTGATAAAGGCACAATGAAATCCAAAATAAGACCATCTTTTCACAATGTAGGCTTGTACCATATATCAACACGACGGCCATTTTCTATACAAAAAGAACAATTTACCCTAAATCCTGAAATTGAAGCGCTATGCTGTTTTTAAAAAAAAATGTAATGTTAAAAATATTCATAGAAAATGAAGATTTTTAGATCATAGCAAGTCTCTGCTCACATGTGTTTGTCTATTCCAAAACCGGAGCATCTTTCTATGTGCGGCTTTGGAAAAACACTTTGAGTCGCTCTGTTGAGAACTGTGTTTCAACTGGCATGTTATACAACTAGAGCAAGTGTAGTACACAGTGTTTGTGTTCAAGTAAGGGGAAAAAAAAAAAAACGGCAGGAGACATCTTCCATACGCCTGCACATCAAAGTGCAGATATTTGATCTGGAATACAGGCGGCCTCAGCAGAGCTGCTGGAAAAGACACTCCCCTATTTATAAACGGGGCGTTGCAGAAGGAGTGAAGCCGAGCGAGAGAGAGAGAGAGAGTGTGTGGGTGGGTGGTTGGACAGAGGGACGGACGGGTGGGGGTGGGGGAGTCTGTCACCAGCTAGCATGGCCGAGTAGAGAGTGTGTGTGTGTGTGTGTGTGTGTGTGTGTGTGTGTGTGTGTGTGTGTGTGTGTGTGTGTGTGTGTGTGTGTGTGGGGGGGGGGCTCACATTTCACTCAGGTGGCCGCTGTTGTCCTTAGAGATAAATCATAATTTCTTTTAAAGTAATGTGTTTCTCCTGTTTCTCCACCTCTGTTGTTTACTAGTACACTATAGGATCATACAGTTGGGGGTGATTGGCCTCTGTGAGTCACAGCCGCGCTGCGGATGCCGATGTCCCACTCCCTTTAAAAAGCCAGGCTCGGTTTTTTGGTATGAATGGAGCCGTGGTGCTGTGATGGTGCCTCTTTTGTGTCAATGGAGTTAAATGGCAGCCATGTGGAGATGACTAGAAGAGGGGCCAAGAGAAACTCCGGCCCTCCCTTTGTCCCAGCAGTGAAACAGTGATCTTTATTCAGACCGCAGGCCCGTTGAGACTCATGTGAGCCTTCCCAAAATAGACAAATGGCTGACATGAAGTTTTAAAGATGGCGGTGAGAGAGGGCAGCGGCTTTCCTAAGAGTTGCGCCATGTTCTTCACATCTGAAATGTTCAGCTTTGGAGTTGATAAGTGATTGAGCTTGTGCAAGTGAAACAGTGCTGACAGCTTCAGCTTGGCCTGCTTGTTTTTTTGTTTTTTAATTTATTTATGAATAATTAGTGCTGAAACAATTGGTAAATTGTTTGATTATTCAGTCCTCAGACTAATTCGACATTCGACACATTCGATGATCAATAATTTGAGTCATTTTTAAAGGCAAAAAACTATTTTTTTTTGTTTTTCTATTTGTTTTCAGCTTTTTCGATTGTGAGGAGTTTCCGCTGTTCTCAGTTTTCTATCGTTGTAAATTTGGGTTTCAAACTGTTCCAATTTAAAGACGTCGCCTAGGCTCTGGGAAATTGTGATGAAAATATTAATTGAAAAAAAAAAAAAAAATCAACAGTTTAACAATGTAAATCATCGGTAGTTGTAGCGCTTATTGAAATAGGAGTCAGATATGAGCAATCTGCAAAAATCTCTATTTTGTTTTGACTACAACATAAATAACAAAAAAGCTTAAGCTGGGAGAAGACTAGGAGAATGTCAACACAGTCTGTTGACCTTTCCTCCTCTTTCTTCCAACAGTTTGCTGTGGCCTTTGATTTATGACGGCAGGGGCAGGGAGGTTGGGTCACCTTGCTCGGTGCTGGGGTGGGGGCAGGGCCATTCTCCAAGGCTGGGTCATAAACTAATGAAGGTTTCTAATTTAGACACACCGGCCAACTAGGAGGGGTAATCACTGTTTCCGGGCGCTTATTAAATGCAGCTTTGAATGGGCTTTTAGTCCGTGGGAAGTCAGCCCTGAGCAGAGGAAAGCTTTGGGGGGGTGTGGGGGGGCAGCTATTGTCTGCCCTCAGGGGCAGGTAGAGCTGTGTGTTGATGGACACTTTTGTCTTTTCCACAATTGGATTTTAAACTGTTTTGATGAGCCAGGTTTCCCGCAACCAGATTTGGCTGAATTGCGTCTTTCCAAATTGAGCTTAACAGTGATTGTAAATGATCCATTTTCTCACTGTGACTACATTTGTTCATTTCTGTATTTCATACTGTAATGTACTGTAGGTTGTTTGTTTTCTGTTTTTTTACACTTTAAAGGTGTGTGTGTGTGTGTGTGTGTGTGTGTGTGTGTGAGACTATATGGGGTTTCCTGAACATCTGTTGCACTTAATACAAGACGGCCTGTTTGGAGCAGGAAAGATCAACCAAGTGTTTATTTGGACCTTATGCTCTCATTGTATGCAGTTGATATCTGTGTCTATGAGATCATGTTGGGATTTCCAGCAGACTAATGTACCTCCATAGTAATATTTAGCTTGTGTTAAGCAAACAGAGCTGCTTCTTGTTTTAAAATCTCTTAACATTTTCCTGTTGAGTAAAGAAAAAGTACCATTGCATTCTTTTTATTTCAATCCCTTTTCCCTTTTGGTGTGAAATGAAAATGACTTTTTTCATGCATAAATATACACCTAAAGCGTATTTGAACACTGCAATACCCACAGTGCATTAAGAGACGCACACAAATGCCGTGGTTGTGTTAAATGAAGTTGACAAGTTAACCTGGCCTGCTGTTTAAATGTGCACCACATTTGGTGGGCTGACGTCTTGTATCACAGTTGACTTGTCTGTCCATTGTCTGAAATGGATTTCAGTTTTATTGCTTGGCTAACACTGATCCCATACTCAGCATCTTATGTAAACATCATACATAATACCTAAATATTTTCAGTAGCAACTCTTATCTAATTTACTTTAACCTGCTTAAAGCTTGACGTGATAAGTACGCAAATTGGATTTCAAACTAAGGTGTTATGAACCGAGGCCACTCGGTGAGTCACAAATGGTGCTGGGAAGACTGGGCCGCGAGCCTGCGTAAAGCCCTCATTCGGAGCAACTTTGTGTTTGACTAAGTTTTGGTTTATTGACCACACACACACAGACAAGGCCCTTCCTGTTCAACTGGGGCCTGTCAGCTCAGTACACAAATGGGACTGTGAGAAAATCAGGCTAGTGTTTACCAAAGACTTGATGTAACACCTCTGTCCCAGACATCAATGCCTGCACTGTCACTGAGGGCATCTCCACAGAGATGCAGTAACTGAGAAGTGGAGCCTCTCAGGTGGGGTTTAAAGTTCCCGAAACGACTCAAACCATAGCACCTCATGCAAGGGCGTAGGTTTAGTTCCAACAATGGGGGGGGGCACATTATAACTGGAGGGTCTGGGGGTCCTCCCCAATAAAATGTTGAGTGTCAAACACTTCATTTCCTGCATTCTTGTGAATTTGTATGCAACAATGTATGGTGCACATGTCTTTATTTAAGTAGAGGAAATTATTATTCTCCTTCTCTTGTTCAGACTTTCTGCATTTTCAAAACATCACACGTGTAAATTGTGTTCTTTAACCACCCAATGTAGCCCCCTGAATGATTATTTTACCTCTTTTGGGGAGTTGGTTGTCTTTCCAATATTTTGAGGGGGAACAAATCTACCGCTTCTAAATATTGGGGGGGACATATACCCCCTCAAAAAAATCTTCAACAATTTTCACTACTTAAATGTTTGTATGAAAAGTATAATATTGCATGGGAATCTACTAATTTATTAAGTCAGTCCTTCCAGAAAAATGCTGAGTATTTTTGTGATTGTTGCGGGCAAAAATCCTTGATTATGCGGCACGTTTTCTTAAAAAATGCGATGGAATATGCGGGATATTTATGCAATTTTATGCGATGAAATTGCGGGAACTTGCAAAAATTGCGCAAACTTGCAGAAACTGCGGTTTCATCATGGCTTCATCGCGGGGGTTTGCAGCTATGGCAACAGGGGAAAATGGCTGCTCTTGTGTGAAGTAAACGCAACATTTTTCAACTTTCTGCTAAGATATATGGGACTTTTTTTGCAACGAAAATTGTGAAATCATGCAAGCCCCGCATATTTTGCGTGGAAATCGGCAATTTATGCGGCGAAAGTGTGGCATATTTGAAAAAATGCGGCCTCCGCGTAAATATGCGGACTTTGGCTGATTATGCATTGAATTATGCGATCGCATAATCGCGTTTTTCTGGAGGGACTGTTAAATTCACTGCTTATATGTAGTGCGGTCAACACAAGTTAGCCACAGTTTTTGCTAAAAAAACAACAACTGATTAATTAATCTCACATGGCACTCCCTAAAATGCCACTTAAATAAATGAGGCTTTTGAATTACTCTTTGAAAATAAACAGCAGTCAGACTAAACCTCCCAAGCTACGCTCAGTCCTTTGTGAATTAGTTGCTTCGTTAGGAAGTATGATGATACAAACCCTCCTTCAAAGGGAAACTTAAAGCCACAATAGGGTCACAGAGGTTGCCCCAATAATCTCTCTTGATGATGTCCTGCTGATAGAGAGGCAGCCAGGCATCCCCAGTGTGGAGGTGGTCATCCTCGTCTTAGAGGCCTGATTACATCTTGCCTCCCTCAGTGCACTCTTTAGTCATCGGCTTCAACCACCTTCCAAGCATATACTCCCTGGGTGGAGCCACTGTGGCCTGAGGATCCCATTTTTAACATTTGACAACTCAGCTGTGGGGGTGTGCTTCATTGTTGCTGCACCACCCATAGCTTCACTCCCTTGTTTCACACCAGTGAAACGCAGCTTTTGACATCTGGCTTGTGAAGAGAGACAATTTCAGTGGAATGAACAGTCAATCTGGCCTCAAATCTAGCTTTGATCTGCTGTTTTGGCAGGTAGCAGAGCTTCTTCAGAGACATTTAAACCACGAAGCAGACTTATTTTTGGAAGGAACATTCTCCCCAATGCCAGATGTAAACGCCACAGTTTTCATGGATGTAAACAGGCAATCTCTGTTAGGAAAGTTTTTCATTCTCCTGTAATCCAATGAGGTCTGTGAAACAAGTGCAACAGTCAATCTTCTTCACTTGAGATCTCTTGAAGGATGTTGAACCGCTGCTGAGCTACTCGTTGAAGCTGAATCCAGTCAAATTTTCGGATTCAGTCGCTGCTGATTTCACTGAAATTCCATCTTGAGTTAGAATTCTTATTATGGAAAAGTCAGTGGGGGGACCAGCTTCCATGTGAACGTCACCGAACAGAAAAGTTGATTGCCAAATCATTTAAGCAAAGTCAAGTTTAGCCTTTATGTGAAACGTCCCCTGCCCTCCTCCTCAGCAAGACACCTTATAAATAACGCTGGCACAATAAACGCCACCTTGATAATTGGGCCATCGGTCAAGGAGATGTCGAGTGCCTGGGTGGATCAAGAGTCCTACTTGGTGCTCTGCTAAGCCACAGTCGACCATGATGATAGCTTGAGCAAAACGGAGCGAGTAAAGCACGACACTACACGCAACCAACTTGATAACGGGTCATGTTTGAACCACATTGCTCTGCTTTGCTGCAATACCTGCCTATTTACTGACAGTTTCTCACGAAGAAGCTAATGATGGGTTATGTTTTGTAATCAGAATGTCGGAATATCAGATTAAGGCCATGTCCACAATAACAATAATGCAGATACGTTGATTTGTTTCACTGTTTTGGCCCGTCTTTCAAAGTAGGATTGCACGTTGCAACGTTTAATTCAATTTTATTTATAGTATCAAATCATAACAAGAGTTATCTCAAGACACTTTACAGATACACTTGACAGATTTCATTTACATCAAAAAAAAGTGGTCGATTATGAAAAAAATGGAGCACTCCATTCATCGAACAGTGCTTTGAAACTTGTGGAAAACCACTTGGCGGAAATTGTATAAACTGCCATCTCATCTCAAGGCTTGAAAGGTGGCTGTAAAAGAGTGTAGTTTGCCTGTTGATTAAGATAAGCAGCACTGGCTAGTTTGAATTTAAATTGGTTACAACAGATTCTAATGGCGTTTAAGTTTTTAAGTTAAGTTTTAAAGGCAGGAGTAACATAACCACTCTTAGAGTGTAATGCACTTCTCTGCTCTCCATATGTGGGACCAAAGCCATAGTTCTTCATGAAGACTCAAAAGACTTGATTTCCTTTTAAAATTACAATCTCAAAGCTCTCCATTTCGTTCTCTTTGGCAATAAGCGGTGATTGCAGTGTGTTTTTTGGATCTCATTACCCAGTGATCCAAACAGTGTAGCCTGTGTGACGTCGGTCAGTTGTCATTGCTCTTTTTTTTGTTTGTTCGGCCATAGTAACCGTTAACTCACAACGCCAGCAGAGACGGGAAAAAAACAGTACATCGCTTCACACACAGGTAAATTGAAGAACGGATGTGTTGCGTTGTAGCCCTGCCTACCCTCTTTGGCAGACCAACCACTGCTGGGTGATGGAAACCGCGTCACTAACTTGTGCGCTGCTTGTGATTTTTTTTTTCCCGGTAATGTCGCCACAGACGCTCAGTTTTTAATACTGCAAATGTAAGGGCTTTCATCATTGGGCCATAGGCTCAATCACTATTGGGTTACCTCATTTGGGGATAGATAGTGGCGGGATTAATAAAGTATACATTTACATTTAAATAAAAATCATCAAGATTATCACTCTAAGAATCATCTTAATGTTTTGGCATGTCAGTTTGGACAGTAACCCTTTATCAAACAGCTGCTCGATTAATTGAAAAAATCATAACCACAATAATTTTGGTCAATATTGAAACCAAAATTATTCAACACAATTACTCATTGGCTTTTGGAAAGATGTTGCATTTATTGAATTTGAAAAAAACAAACAGTTTACAGTTTAACAAATCAACAGTGAAAACACCTTGAACTGTGAAATGTCCCTTAATACTTTTCCCGTTGAACGTTTTGAATCCCCCCTCAAAATAAATAATAAATAATATAAAAACTATATTCAAATATTGGCTGAGTGAGTTTAGCCTTTGGGAGGGTCGAAAGTGCACGTGTCATTCAGAACCCAGGACAAAAGTGAGAGGTTGCTTGCAAAATGTAAAGTGCAAGTTAATTCTTCTTCTCAATTACATTGTTTTTGGGATCGTTAGGAGCCGAAAGGGAAATCGTGATCAAAATTCCACCAATTGGACAGCCCTATGTCAACATTGTTCTCAAATGTAACTGCATTGTTGTGGACGGGGCCTGGCCCACCAGCAGTTTGCTATGTGTCCGTTCGGCTGCCCTGCCCCGGGGACGGAGGTGTGGGGGAGGGTGTGGTGGCCGCCCTGCTGAGCTCGCCATGGTGTCAGAGATATGTAAAGACAACACCGAGCAGTTGTGACTGTGGACGTTGCAGATCATCAGCAATTCCTAACAGCAACTGGTGGCCTCCAGCCGTCCCAACAGTTGCCATGACATTGTTTTGTTTAATGTTTCGCCTACAGGAAGCGGCGTATATCCCTGGCCATGTAGGGTTCAGGTCAGGTTGAGTGAATGGATCATCTTTTAGTTCTAAAATCTGGTGATGAATTACTGGCTCTTGGTAACTTATTTACCAGTTCTCTAAGTTCCCACATACAGGCTCTTTGAATACAGTGCAGTGCTGACTCACAGCGTGTGGATTTTATCACAGGCGTTTTGATTATGATCTCCTCTGTTTTGATTGATTCAAGCTACACACATTAGTCTTCCCAGGGCTAGGGTTTGATAGGAAATTCAATATTTGTACTTTCATCTGTGCTAAGAGAAGTACATGTTTAAGCGGTGATGATTTATAATCTGACTTCTTGGAGGCTTTGAGGTTGAAATATTTCCATCCGTGTTTTCCACTTGTAGCATTTCTGTCCGGCATTGGTGTACCAGGATGTGCAGGCCTCTTATTTACGATAAGCCCTCCCTTTCCTTATCCCAGTGCTCCTCTCCCAGTCTCCTCCCCTGTTCTCCCCTCCCCTCTATAATAAATGTCATAGTTTCCAGAGTGGGAAGGAGGCAGTGAAGGGGGCAGGGCGGTCGCTCAGAGTGTAACAGGACCACAGCAACTCATGCAGCCAATGGAATTCAGAGGGATTGCTTCCGTAGATGTTTTTTCCCCCTCTTTCACTCTTTTTTTCCCCTTCTTTTCTGTAGTTGCCTCACCCGCTCCCTGTGACCCCCTCTTTCTCAAGGGGCCCCCTCCTATCTGAGCAGTTCCAGCTATGTGTGTGTGTGTGTGTGTGTGTGTGTGTGTGTGTGTGTGTGTGTGCTGGGGGAGGGTTGGGTAGGGGATTTGGCAGCTCCTTTGATCAGTAAAGCATAAACAAGAGGGGGCTTCAAAATGGGTTGCATTGTGTGGGGGGGGGGAGGAGTGCTGAGTCAGGCCCTCTCGCTCTCTGGCCAGGGATAGAGAGCAGACAGGCAGGCTGGGATTACCGCAGAGGCCAAGAGAAACTCTCCCAATCTCTCACTTCAGCCAGCTGTTCCAAAATCTGGGCTAATGGCACTCTGGGATCAAATTAACAGCGAGTCGTAAAGAATCCCAGTGGGTGACAGAACATGACAGGGTACAATATATAGCTGAGGGTAATTGCATTGTGAACACACTCTCTTTATTTTGTCATGTGTGCTGAAATGAATACAATAGATATTTATTGTCACTGTTTTCAACAACGAAACACAGTTTAGCAGTGAATCAGCCACTCCCAACAATATGAATGCAAGAGTTGTGGTGTTGCATAAACAAGCTACTGGAGCTTGGTGCCTATTTGTTCGAGGTGAGGGGGGTCTTTTTAAATGGGATGTTTCAAAAAACAAAAAAAAAAGAACAAGTGAATGGTGGGGTTTTAGGTCGTAGCTCAGTCTGTGCCTTTGTCAAGCAGGTGAAAGCTTTGTAAATGTGGCGCCAGATTGTTAAAGCCCCTGACACTCCACAGTGTCGGAGCCACTTCCAGGAAAAAGGACCCCCTGCGTTGAGCCCTGGGACTGACCCTCCCTCAATAGAGAGGGTCCTGCTCGGGAGAGGAGGGCTTCCTGTATTAGCTTTCCATCTTAATCAA